>NC_083417.1:67239389-67356889 GCF_020745735.1 Hemiscyllium ocellatum
CAGTGAGAGAGGGTCAGTGACAGTGAGTGAGGGTCAGTGACAGTGAGTGACAGTGAGTGAGGGTCAGTGAGAGTGAGTGAGGGTCAGTGACAGTGAATGAGGGTCAGTGACAGTGAGTGAGGGTCAGTGACAGTGAGTGAGAGGCAGTGACAGTGAGTGAGGGTCAATGACAGTGAGTGACAGTGAGTGAGGGTCAGTGACAGTGAGTGAGGGTCAGTGACAGTGAGTGAGAGGCAGTGAGAGTGAGTGAGGGTCAGTGAGAGTGAGTGAGGGTCAGTGACAGTGAGTGAGGGTGAGTGAGAGTGAGTGAGGGTCAGTGACAGTGAGTGGGGGTCAGTGATAGTGAGTGAGAGGCAGTGACAGTGAGTGAGAGTGAGTGAGGGTCAGTGAGAGTGAGTGAGGGTCAGTGAGAGTGAGTGGGGGTCAGTGATAGTGAGTGAGGGTCAGTGACAGTGAGTGAGGGTCAGTGAGAGTGAGTGAGGGTCAGTGACAGTGAGTGAGAGTGAGTGAGGGTCAGTGAGAGTGAGTGAGGGTCAGTGACAGTGAGTGAGAGTGAGTGAGGGTCAGTGACAGTGAGGGTCAGTGACAGTGAGTGAGAGTGAGTGAGGTTCAGTGACAGTGAGTGAGAGTCAGTGACAGTGAGTGAGGGTCAGTGACAGTGAGTGAGAGTGAGTGAGGGTCAGTGAGAGTGAGTGAGGGTCAGTGACAGTGAGTGAGAGTGAGTGAGGTTCAGTGACAGTGAGTGAGAGTCAGTGACAGTGAGTGAGGGTCAGTGACAGTGAGTGAGAGTGAGTGAGGGTCAGTGAGAGTGAGTGAGGGTCAGTGACAGTGAGTGAGAGTGAGTGAGGGTCAGTGACAGTGAGTGAGAGTCAGTGAGTGAGAGTCAGTGAGAGTGAGTGAGAGTCAGTGACAGTGAGTGAGGGTCAGTGACAGTGAGTGAGAGGCAGTGATAGTGAGTGAGGGTCAGTGACAGTGAGTGAGAGGCAGTGATAGTGAGTGAGGGTCAGTGACAGTGAGTGAGAGTCAGTGAGTGAGAGTCAGTGAGAGTGAGTGAGAGTCAGTGACAGTGAGTGAGGGTCAGTGACAGTGAGTGAGAGTCAGTGACAGTGAGTGAGGGTCAGTGAGAGTGAGTGAGGGTCAGTGACAGTGGGTGAGTGGCAGTGATAGTGAGTGAGGGTCAGTGACAGTGAGTGAGAGTGAGTGAGGGTCAGTGAGAGTGAGTGAGGGTCAGTGAGAGTGAGTGAGAGTCAGTGACAGTGAGTGAGGGTCAGTGAGAGTGAGTGAGGGTCAGTGACAGTGAGTGAGAGTGAGTGAGGGTCAGTGACAGTGAGTGAGGGTCAGTGAGAGTGAGTGAGAGTCAGTGACAGTGAGTGAGAGTGAGTGAGGGTCAGTGACAGTGAGTGAGGGTCAGTGACAGTGAGTGACAGTGAGTGAGGTTCAGTGACAGTGAGTGAGGGTCAGTGAGAGTGAGTGAGGGTCAGTGAGAGTGAGTGATGGTCAGTGACAGTGAGTGAGAGTGAGTGAGGGTCAGTGACAGTGAGTGAGAGTCAGTGAGTGAGAGTCAGTGAGAGTGAGTGAGGATCAGTGACAGTGAGTGAGAGTGAGTGAGGGTCAGTGACAGTGAGTGAGGGTCAATGACAGTGAGTGAGAGTGAGTAAGGGTCAGTGACAGTGAGTGAGGGTCAGTGACAGTGAGTGAGAGTGAGTGAGAGTGCGTGAGGGTCAGTGACAGTAAGTGAGAGTGAGTGAGAGGCAGTGACAGTGAGTGAGGGTCAGTGACAGTGAGTGAGGGTCAGTGACAGTGAGTGAGAGTGAGAGAGGGTCAGTGACAGTGAGTGAGAGTGCGTGAGGGTGAGTGAGAGTGAGTGAGAGTCAGTGACAGTGAGTGAGGGGTCAGTTACAGTGAGTGAGGGTCAGTGCCAGTGAGTGAGGGTCAGTGACAGTGAGTGAGGGTCAGTGACAGTGAGTGAGAGGCAGTGAGAGTGAGTGAGGGTCAGTGACAGTGAGTGAGGGTGAGTGAGAGTGAGTGAGGGTCAGTGACAGTGAGTGAGGGTCAGTGACAGTGAGTGAGGGTGAGTGAGAGTGAGTGAGGGTCAGTGACAGTGAGTGAGGGTCAGTGACCGTGAGTGAGGGTCAGTGCCAGTGAGTGAGAGGCAGTGACAGTGAGTGAGGGTCAGTGACCGTGAGTGAGGGTCAGTGCCAGTGAGTGAGGGTCAGTGACAGTGAGTGAGGGTCTGTGACAGTGAGTGAGAGGCAGTGAGAGTGAGTGAGGGTCAGTGACAGTGAGTGAGAGTGAGTGAGGGTCAGTGAGAGTGAGTGAGGGTCAGTGAGAGTGAGTGGGGGTCAGTGATAGTGAGTGAGGGTCAGTGAGAGTGAGTGAGGGTGAGTGAGAGTGAGTGAGGGTCAGTGACAGTGAGTGAGGGTCAGTGAGAGTGAGTGAGAGGCAGTGACAGTGAGTGAGGGTCAGTGAGAGTGAGTGAGGGCCAGTGACAGTGAATGAGGGTCAGTGACAGTGAGTGAGGGTCAGTGAGAGTGAGTGAGAGGCAGTGACAGTGAGTGAGAGTCAGTGACAGTGAGTGAGGGGTCAGTGACAGTGAGTGAGAGTGAGTGAGAGTCAGTGACAGTGAGTGAGGGTCAGTGATAGTTAGTGAGAGTCAGTGACAGTGAGTGAGGGGTCAGTAACAGTGCGTGAGGGTCAGTGACAGTGAGTGAGGGTCAGTGAGGGTCAGTGACCGTGAGTGAGGGTCAGTGCCAGTGAGTGAGGGTCAGTGACATTGAGTGAGGGTCAGTGACAGTGAATGAGGATCAGTGACAGTGAGTGAGGGTCAGTGAGAGTGAGTGAGAGACAGTGACAGTGAGTGAGGGTCAGTGAGAGTGTGTGAGATGCAGTGACAGTGAGTGAGGGTCAGTGACAGTGAGTGAGGGTCAGTGAGAGTGAGTGAGAGGCAGTGACAGTGAGTGAGGGGTCAGTGACAGTGAGTGAGGGTCAGTGAGAGTGAGTGAGAGACAGTGACAGTGAGTGAGGGTCAGTGACAGTGAGTGAGAGGCAGTGACAGTGAGTGAGAGTCAGTGAGAGTGAGTGAGAGACAGTGACAGTGAGTGAGGGTCAGTGACAGTGCGCGAGAGGCAGTGACAGTGAGTGAGGGTCAGTGAGAGTCAGTGACAGTGAGTGAGGGTCAGTGACAGTGAGTGAGAGTCAGTGACGGTGAGTGAGGGTCAGTGAGAGTCAGTGACAGTGAGTGAGGGTCAGTGACAGTGAGAGAGGGTCAGTGACAGTGCGCGAGAGGCAGTGACAGTGAGTGAGGGTCAGTGAGAGTGAGTGAGGGTCAGTGACAGTGAGTGAGAGGCAGTGAGAGTGAGAGTCAGTGACAGTGAGTGAGGGTCAGTGACAGTGAGTGAGAGCCAGTGACAGTGAGTGAGGGTCAGTGAGAGTGAGTGAGGGTCAGTGACAGTGAGTGAGAGGCTGTGACAGTGAGTGAGGGTCAGTGAGAGTGAGTGAGGGTCAGTGAGAGTGAGTGAGGGTCAGTGAGGGTCAGTGACAGTGAGTGAGAGGCAGTGACAGTGAGTGAGGGTCAGTGAGAGTGAGTGAGGGTCAGTGACAGTGAGTGAGAGGCAGTGCGTTCTCTGGGACTGCCTTTCACAGTTTAACATCACTCTCTGCCTTGCCCGTGCTGTGAGCTGAGCTGAGAACTGATTTATTTCTGACTGTTCAAACTGGTTGAGCTCCCTTCCATTAAGTTTGCCGCCAATTTCTAATTGCATTACCTTGAAAACCACTTTCAGCCTTGCTGTAAATTTGCCTCGTTTTTTCCATCACCCTTTTACGTGTCACAAGAATCAGTTTCATACTCAGAATACAGAAGAGAGTTCCTTCCCCAGATTTTAAACTGCTCCCACCCTTTGGTGATCCAGGGTTTGCCGTGGATTCGGCGGGATTAAATGATTCCTTTTTGTTCTTTGGTTGTTATAAAACATTATTTCATCCATAAAGTCTCATGTCTCTTTTTTTGCCAGAAGCCGATAAATTACTTTGTTAGCTCTCCCGTGGCCAGCTTAAATACTGGTGTGGTATCCATGAAAGTTGCATTTCATCTCTTCTGTCACACTGAGTGATCCAACTGCTCCATCTCCTTTACCACCAGCCCATCCTGTTTCTGCAAACCAGCTCCGGATTTGCAAAGCTCAACCATCTCAGCTCGTTCTTCACTAAAGTCAAGCTGCCATTTGCTAATTGCAGACTGCGATAATTATGGATCCTCATCCATTTCGAAGGCCTGTTAAAACTCTCAGTGGGGGAGTCTTGTCCATCACAAATGATCGCTCGGAGCCCTGTCTCTGTTCCTGAGCGCCCATCAACTGAAATGAATTACGTAAAGGCCAAGCCATAAGCATCAAATTATGTCGCACTTTAATAGAATTTCAATTGTAACCTTCTTGTGGCGCATTGGTCATGTCCCTGCCTCTGAACTGAGAGAGCCGGGTTCAAGTCCCACCTGCTCCAGAGACGTGTAACAATGTCCCTGAAAATGTTGGTTGGAAAAATAGGTTAAATAAAAAAACGACCTCACTTAGGGCCCTCTTGTGGTGCAGAGGTAATGCCACTGCCCCTGAACAGAGAGACCTGGGTTTAAGTCCTACCTGCTTCAGTGGGGTACAATGACATCTCTGAACTGGTTAATTAGAAAAATAAGTTAATAAAAAAAAGACTTCAGTTGGGGCCCTCTTGTGGTACAGTGTTAATGTTCCTACCCTGGACCAAAAGACGTAGGTTCAAGTCCCATGTGTTCCGAAGGTGCGTAATAACATCTCTGAACAGGGTTGCTTGGAAAAATAAATTAGTAAAAAAAGACTTCAGTTGGGCACTGTGGAGGATATAGCTCTTTGTTCTAACTCCAGTTTTTTTTTAGCCCTTTCCTGCTCTCCCTACCACTCTCCTTTACTTTTAATGGTTCACAATATCCTAAACGGGCTTTGCTTATAAATACCGAATTGGCTACATGGGTAACTCCTGGTGGTGGTTAGTAGCTTTTTAAAAAAAAAACAAGAAAACGAAAGAAAAAGTCATGGTGACTTGGTGATGGGAAAGTTGTGTGTGATAGCAATTCTGGCTGGAAAGAGAGAACAAATTTCCAAAGAAGTCAGAGCGCTGTGGGCAGAGTTGGGCTACACACAGACGCTGTTGGAAAGTGCACCCACACACGTGGACGCGGCTGAATATGAGGTTCAGGCAAATTCAAAGAATGAGCGCGAGGACTGGGTATTTGGGGGGTTAGAGCAGTGCAGATGATTTGCAAGAAGAGTTTCAATATTCTGGATGGAATGAACCAGCACAAATAGGAGCAAACTGGCTCCAGGAGTTGGTGAATCAGGAATGTCAGGTGGGAGATTAAGCATAATAGGCATTAAACAGAGGATATGTGAAACCTTTTTTACACAGCGATGTGAGACTGTGGAGTTTAATACCTGGGTTGCAGAAAACGTGAATTTTCAGAATTGGATTGGACAGGAGTCGGAAGGGAAATAGGTACAGAGAGAGTACATAAATTAGCGTTATCTCTCTGCTTGGAGACTAAATGCTAACACAGATTGGTTGAGCCAAATAGCCTATTTCTGTAAAGGACATATCTATATATGGGATATCTATGTTCAGCTCAGCAGGACATTAAGAAACATGTTTCCCTAAGGTTTGACCCCAAAAGGCAGTGGGTCAGTGTTCCTTTGTTGATCTTGTGTTTTTACCTCTGTGTAAATTAGAGACTTTTAGTCATCACTTGACAATTGACCCTCTTTCAAAAGGGTCAGCCTGTGGAAATGCTTCCTCAATGATGCTGAACTGTGTCAATACCGACACAGAGAGAGGAAGAGAGAGGGAGAAAGAGAGAGAGATGGCTCTTCAGTTGCATGTAGCTTCTCATGACGTCATCAGGCACTATTTAAGACCAACCTCCATCGTAGGTGTGTGCACAGCAATATCCCACAGGGAGCGGAATGAGCGAGGAACCTGTTTCACTGCTCTAATCATTGGGCAGTAGCTCACAATGACGTGAGACCTCAACATTTTGAGAAGTTCCAGTATTTCCACCAGCATGGAAGCACATGTCAGCTTCGACCATGTGACCGAGTTTCAAGAGTGGCACTTAACCTTCTGATCTGCTGACCCCAGAGGTGAGAGTGCAACTGCTGAGCCAGGGCTGACTGCTGATAGTTGGCTTGTCATTGTGAGGTCCCTGTATGAGCTAAATGATTCGAGAGCTGGGGTCGTGAATTCTCTGACTTTTACGGAAATCTAGTCATTCCAGAAACTCTTTGGACACCTGGACTGTGGCAGTTGAAAGTATTTTTAAGTACGGCTTCATATTTTGCCACAATCTGGTTGTAGTTCATCGTCAAAGTGTCGACAGCCCAGATATTTCACTCTGCAGACCCGGGAATTTAATTTTCTGCTTCAGTCTGATACCTTTCATTTTCATTGGCATTGCTTCGTCAGGTTCTGATCGTGATCCTGTCAAAATGTCTCGCACATCAGGTAATGATTCCTGCGAGATTAGCGAGTGCCTTATGACGTTTTCTCTGAGATTGCTGTGGAACAGGATGGATTCCAAAAATCAACTGCAGACTGCATAGTCAAAAGGAGCTGAGAAAAGGTACTCATTACAACCCAAGCTCTTCATTAGAGAGGCACAGAAAATAGGAACAACAGGAGGCCATTTGGCCCATCAAGCCCGTTCTGTCTTTTAACATGATTATGGCTGATTCCCTATTTCAATGTTATATTTCCATTGTCTCTACATAGCCCCTGACCCTTAACTGTTTGGAAATCTATCAGTTTCTTTCATTAACATATTCAGTGATTCACCCTCCACCACCTTAAGTGCGAGAGAACTCCACAGGGTCACCACCCTCTGACTGAAGAAATTCATAGAGTCATAGAGATGGACAGCACGGAAACAGACCCTTTGGTCCAACTCGTCCATGCCAACCAGGTATCCTAACCTAATCTCGTCCCATTTGCCAGTGTTTGGTCCATATCCCTCTAAACCCTTCCTATTCATATACCCATCCAAATGCCTTTTAAATGTTGTAATTGTATCAGCCTCCACCACTTCCTCTGGCAGCTCATTCCATACACGTACCACCCTCTGTGTGAAAATGTTGCCCCTTAGGTCCCTTTTATAATCTGTCCCCTCTCACCCTAAACCTATGCCCCTCTAGTTCTGAACTCTTCCACCCTGGGGAAAAGATTTTGTCTATTTACCCTATCCATGCCCCTCATGATTTTGTAAACCCCTGTAAGGTCACCCCTCAGCCTCTGATGCTCCAGGGAAAATGGCTCCAGCCTGTTCAGCCTTTCCCTGTAACTCAAGCCCTCCATCTCTGGCAACATCCTTGTAAATCTTTTCTGAACCCTTTCTGAATTCCTTCTCATAATCAATTTGAAATGGTCCCTCCTGTATCTGGACCTTTGTCCTGGACCTCCCATTTGGGTGGAATTTCAGCTCAGCATCTTGTCTGTCCAGCCCTTTCAGGGTTTTATACACCATTCCTCTCATTCTTTTAAATTGCAAAGGATACAGACCTGGTCTGATTCAATCTCTCAGGAATCAATCCGGAGAATATCCACTGCATTCCCTTTATTGGTAAGTATATCGTTTTCTTCGTAAGGAGACCAAAACTGCAAGCAATCCTCCGGGTGTGGTCTCACCAAGGCCCTGTACAACCACAGCAAGGCTTCAGTAAGACTTTCTCACTCCTCTACATGTACTGAATACCTATGAACCATTTGCCTGTCAAACTATTTAGAGTCATACAGCATGGAAATAGAGCCTTCAGTCCAACTCATCCATGCCGACCAAATCTCCCTGAAATTAAAGTAGCCCCACTTGCCTACATATGGGCTATATCCCTCAGCCCTCAGCCTCCGTCGCTGTAGGGACAACAACCCCAGCCTGTTCAGCTTCTCCCTATAGCTCAAACCCTCCAAACCTAGTAATGCCCTTCTAAATCTTTTCTGAACCCTGTCAAGTTTCACAACATCCATATACCTGTCCAAATGTCTTTTAAACATTAGAACTGTAACTACATCTATCACTTCCTGTTGCACCCATTCTGTACACACACCACCTTTTGTGTGAGGAAGTTGCCCCTCAGGTCCCTTTTAAATCTTTCTCCTCACACCTTTAAATTATGCCTTCTAGTTTTGAATGGGTTAGAGGGGAATGATTTAGAGGGGACCTAAGGGGCAACTTTTTCACACAGAGGGTGGTGCGTGTATGGAATGAGCTGCCAGAGGAAGTGGTGGAGGCTGGTACAATCCTGCCTTTAACCCTGTAATCTGCATTCAAATTCAACATTCCAAAGTGAATCACTTCACACTTTTCCAGGTTGAACTCCATTTGCCACTTCTTAGCCCAGCTCTTCATCCTGTCAATGTCCCGTTGCAACCTATACCAATCCTCCACCCTACCCACAACTTCACCAACCTTCATGTCATCAGCAAACTTATGAACTCACCCTTCCACTTCCTCATTTATAAATAGCACAAAGAGCAGAGATCCCACTGTGAAATGGTGGCAAATGAGCTGCCAGAGGAAATGGTGGAGGCTGGTACAATTACAGCATTTAAAAGGCATCTGGATGGGGATATGAATAGGAAGGGTTCCAGCCTAGAGCCGGACAGCTACCTCAGCCCTGGGAAGGTCCAGCAGTTTGCCGTCACCACGGGGATGCACACAGCTACCCCAGAGGGGCAAGACCAACAGCAAATGGACACTGGTAACCTGGTAAACTGTTAAAATGGGGATAAGAATTGCCACCCTCAAAGTGCGTAGCATCAAATTGGCTACGTGATGTGTTTCTACGATGGCCTTCCTGGCCAGCGTTAAAGCCGACCTCCTGTTTCTGCAGGAGTGTGGGATACCGCACCTCAGCAGCTACAGGAGATGGTCGAGCTTGTGGGCCCATGGGCCGTCAGTTTGGTCGGGGGGCAACGATAGCCGCGCCTCCGGCCTGTGCATCCTGTTACGAGGAAGCAACTTCACCATCTCCGAGGTTAAGGAGGTGGTGGGCGGGCGCCTCCTCATCACTGACGTCATGTACAGGAATGCTCCCCTGAGACTGATCAATGTGTACGCCCCAGTGGGTAAGAGTGGACGGTTGGCCGTCCTGCAGCAGCTTCCACTGTTGCTGGCTACGTCCAGGCCGGTCATTCTGGCCGGAGACTTCAACTGTATCATTGATGCAGATGGACGATCCGGCGGGGGGGACAGTAAACTGGACACCATGTCCAGAGCCCTGATGGACACGGTCAAAGATGCCAAGCTGCACGACGTCTTCAGCACCCCTGCAGACGGAGCGCAGCGTAGATACACCTGGTCATGGGCAGACGGGTCTATCCGCTCAAGGATAGATTACCTGTTTGTGTCCCGAACGCTCTCGGTCAGATCCACCGACGTCAAGCCTTCTTCTCTAACCACTGCCTCCTGCTGGCCGACTGTCACCTACAGGACGAGCAGCGGGCGGGTAAGGGAACGTGGAAACTGAACACAAAGCTGTTGACCCCAGGAAACATTGAGGAGCTCAAGAGGGACTACGCAGGTTGGAGAACCGTGATGCCCCTCTTTGAGTCCCCAGCGGACTGGTGGGAAACAGTTAAAGGGAACATCAAGAGGTTCTTCATCCTCAAAGGTGTTCAGGAGGCGAGAGAGAGGCAGGGAAAACTGTCCCAGCTCCAGGAAAGTATGCAGAACCTGCTCTTGCTGCAATGATGGGGGTGAATGTCATGGAGGACCTCAAGGAGGTGAAAGGCCAGCAAGCCTCGCTCTTTGTCTCGGAGGCCTCCAAGATAATCTTCCGGTCCAGGGTCCACTCGGTGGAGCAGGACGAGACGTGTTCACATTTCTTCTTCCAGAAGGTGCACAAAAAGAGTTCCGTGCTCAGCAGCCTGAAGCAAGAAGATGGCTCGATAACGTCATCTCAGGCTGACGTCATGAGGATCAGTAAGTCCTTCTATGCCAGTCTGTATGATGCGAAGCCGACAGACAGCGCGGCCTCCCAGTCGTTCCTGTCCTCTATCATGGAGGTCTTAGATGACAGAACACAAGAGAGGCTGGACCAGCCGCTATCTCTGGACGAGCTGACCAAGGCCCTCGAGTCCTTCGAAAAGAATAAGAGCCATTTGCTGAGTCCGTTAGGAAGGATGCGAGTCTGAGAGGGGTGACTATTCCTGGCAGCGGGGGCCTGCAGGTTATGGTCTCCCTATACATGGATGACGTCACCGTTTTCTGCTTGGATCTGCTGTCCGTGCGCAGACGCATGTGCTTATGTGACCAGTTCGAACGGGCCTCGGGGGCCAAGGTAAACCGAGGCAAGAGTGAGGCCATGCTCTTTGGGAGCTGGGCCAACCAATCCCTGATCCCCTTCACCGTCAGGACCGACCACCTGAAGGTGCTGGGTATTTGGTTCGGGGGGGCTGGGGCGTGCGCCAAGTCTTGGGAGGAGCGTATCAGCAAAGTGAGACAGAAACTGGGCAGATGGAAGCTACGGTCGCTCTCCATCGCAGGAAAAAACCTGGTCATCAGCTGTGAGGCACTGTCATTGCTATTATACGTGGCGCAGGTCTGGCCTATTCCCAGAACCTGTGCCGCTGCAGTCACCCGGGCCATCTTCCAGTTTATATGGAGGTAAAAGATGGACCGGGTCCGAAGGGACTTGCTGTACAAAGATCTGGGCAACAGGGGAAAAAATACACCCAATGCCACCCTCATCCTGATGGCCACCTTTGTGTGTGGCTGCATCAAGCTGTGCGTGGATCCCCGGTACGCAAACACCAAGTGTTACTACGTACTGAGGTTCTACCTGTCCCCGGTGTTGCGAAGGATGGGCCTGGCCTCGCTGCCGCAGAACGCTCCGAGTAGTTGGACCGTTCCATATCACTGTCCTTCATGGAGAAGTTTATGAAGAAAAACACCTTTGACCATAAGTCCATCAGGAAGTGGTCAGCACGTAGTGTCCTTGAGACCCTTCGGGAAAAGGAGAGGGTGGATCCTATCGAGCGGTTCCCTGAGCAGACTGTCAAAGCCATTTGGCAGAATGCCTCATTGCCAGAACTTTCCAACAAGCACCAAGACATGGCTTGACTGGTGGTGAGAAGGGCTCTACCTGTGAGATCCTTTATGCACGCCCGGACTCTCAGCCACACTGCACGCTGCCCTCGAAGCTGCTGCCGGGGGGGATGAGACTGTCACACACCTCCTTCTGGAATGTGCCTATGCAGAAGAAGTCTGGAGAGGAATGCAGTGGTGTTTGTCAAGGTTCGTCCCGAGCAGCGCCGTGACGCGGGACTCCGTGCTCTACGGTCTGTTCCCGGAGACACACACTGAGACAAACATCAACTGCGCCTGGAGGATCATCAACTCGGTGAAGGACGCTCTCTGGATGGTCCGAAACCTGTTGATCTTCCAGCTGAAGGAGTTGACCCCGACTGAGTGTTGCAGACTGGCACATTCCAAGGTCCAGGACAACGTGTTGAGGGACGCGCTGGAGCTTGGGGCAGCTGCCGCCAAGGCGCGGTGGGGAAAGACCACTGTGTAACATCTTCGAGTAAAAAATGAGGTCTGCAGATGCTGGAGATCACAGCTGCAAATGTGTTGCTGGTCAAAGCACAGCAGGTTAGGCAGCATCTCAGGAATAGAGAATTCGACGTTTCGAGCATAAGCCCTTCATCAGGAATAAGAGAGAGAGAGCCAAGCCGGCTGAGATAAAAGGTAGGGAGGAGGGACTAGGGGGAGGGGCGATGGAGGTGGGATAGGTGGAAGGAGGTCAAGGTGAGGGTGATAGGCCGGAGTGGGGTGGGGGCGGAGAGGTCAGGAAGAGGATTGCAGGTTAGGAGGGCGGTGCTGAGTTGAGGGAACCGACTGAGACAAGGTGGGGGGAGGGGAAATGAGGAAACTGGAGAAATCTGAATTCATACCTTGTGGTTGGAGGGTTCCCAGGCGGAAGATGAGGCGCTCCTCCTCCAGCCGTCGTGTAGTTGTGTTCTGCCGGTGGAGGAGTCCAAGGACCTGCATGTCCTCGGTGGAGTGGGAGGGGGAGTTAAAGTGTTGAGCCACGGGGTGATTGGGTTGGTTGGTTCGGGCGGCCCAGAGGTGTTCTCTGAAGCGTTCCGCAAGTAAGCGGCCTGTCTCACCAATATAGAGGAGGCCACATCGGGTGCAGCGGATGCAATAGATGATGTGTGTGGAGGTACAGGTGAACTTGTACAGGGGAACCTTCCCCTGCAACCGCAGGAAATGTAAAACTTGCGCCCACACCTCCACACTCACTTCCCTCCAAGGCCCCAAGGGATCCTTCCATATCCGCCACAAGTTCACCTGTACCTCCACACACATCATCTATTGCATCCGCTGCACCCGATGTGGCCTCCTCTATATTGGTGAGACAGGCCGCTTACTTGCGGAACGCTTCAGAGAACACCTCTGGGCCGCCCGAACCAACCAACCCAATCACCCCGTGGCTCAACACTTTAACTCCCCCTCCCACTCCACCGAGGACATGCAGGTCCTTGGACTCCTCCACCGGCAGAACACAACTACACGACGGCTGGAGGAGGAGCGCCTCATCTTCCGCCTGGGAACCCTCCAACCACAAGGTATGAATTCAGATTTCTCCAGCTTCCTCATTTCCCCTCCCCCCACCTTGTCTCAGTCGGTTCCCTCAACTCAGCACCGCCCTCCTAACCTGCAATCCTCTTCCTGACCTCTCCGCCCCCACCCCACTCCGGCCTATCACCCTCACCTTGACCTCCTTCCACCTATCCCACCTCCATCGCCCCTCCCCCTAGTCCCTCCTCCCTACCTTTTATCTCAGCCGGCTTGGCTCTCTCTCTCTTATTCCTGATGAAGGGCTTATGCTCGAAACGTCGAATTCTCTATTCCTGAGATGCTGCCTAACCTGCTGTGCTTTGACCAGCAACACATTTGCCACTGTGTAACATCTGCCTGTCTAAGAAGAACAGGGGGGTCCATGCAGTCATTTGGGCTCTGCTGGCACCTCAGCTAAATATATGGGCATATGATTGATAAAAGTATAGACCTGTATATACAAATGATACATTCTGATCTCTGTATGTAAATGTTTACGTATGTATGGCATAACCAACTGGATAGACCATCAAATTATTTTATAAATAAAGTATATTTTTGAAATTAAGAAAAAGAAGGGTTTACAGGGATATGGACAAATGGGATTGGATTAATTTAGGATATTTGGTTGGCATGGAAGAGTTGGTCTGAAGTGTCTGTTTCCATGCTGAACATCTCTATGACTTCATGACACTCAGAGTGAAAGAATCCTTTACCTACAGTACAGGGATGACGAGAGGTTTGGTTGTTTGACTGTGGCATTCTCAACGTGCTGGCACCAATTCACACAAGTACTTCAGCTCACTAACACACCTCCTTCCACTAGCACAGGGAGAATAGAGTTTTGAACTGACCTTTTACTTCTGACCTTGTGAAAGGAGAAAGCACAAAAGGTCTCTTTCCTACATTGTTTCCTTTCCTCCTATTGTGTTCACAGTCTGAGATAACTCCCATGAAATTACAATTTAGGTTGGTTGCAAGCTTTCAGTGTCAATTTTGTTTATTGGAACAGAGATCAGTACAGCACAGTACAGGCCCTTCGGCCCTCGATGTTGTGCTGGCCTTTTATCCTACTCTAAGATCAGACTAACACACATAAACCTACATTTACTATCATCCATGAGCCTATCCAAGAGTTAAATGTCCCTAATGTATCTGACTTTACTCCCACTGCTGGTAGTGCATTCCACACACCCACTACTCTCTGTGTAAAGAACCTCCCTCTGACATCTCCCCTCAACCTTCCTCCAACCACCTTAAAATTATGTCCCCCTCGTAATAGACATTTCTGCCCTGGGACAAAGCCTCTGGCTATCCACTCTATGCATGCCTTTCAACATCATGTACACCTCTATCAAGTCACCTCTCATCCTTCTTCACTCCAATGAGAAAATCCCGAGCTCCCTCAACCTGTCTTCAGAAGACATGCCCTCCAGTCCAGGCAGCATCCTGGTAAATCTTCTCTGCACCCTCTCTAAAGCTTCCGCATCCTTCCTAGAATGAGGCGACCAGACCTGAACACAATATTCCAAGTGTGTTCTAACCAGGGCTTTATGGAGCTGCAGCATAACCTGTCAGTTCTTAAACTCAATCCCCCTGCTAATGAAAACCAGTACACCATATGCCTTCTTAACAATCCTATCAACCTGGGTGGCAACTTTGAGTAATCTATGGATGTGGACCCAAGATCCCTCTCTTCCTCCACACTGCCAAGAATCCTGCCTTTAACCCTATAATCTGCATTCAAATTCGACCTGCAAAATGAATCACTTTTCCAGGTTGAACTCCATCTGCCACTTCTCAGCCCAGCTCTTCATCCTGTCAATGTCCGGTTGCAACCTACATCAGCCCTCCACACTATCCACAACTTCGCCAACCTTCATGTCATCAGCCAACTTATGAACTCACCCTTCCATTTCTTCATCCAAGTCATTTATAAAAATCACAAAGAGCAGAGATCCCAGAGCAGATCCGTGTGGGATTGTGGCACAGTGGCTAAGTGGTTAGTACTACTGCCCCATAGTGTCAGGGACCCAAGGTTTGATTCCAGACTCAGACTACCATCTGTGTGGAGTTTGCACATTCCCTCTGTGCTGGTTTCCTTCCACAATCCAAAGATGAAGTTAAAAGTTATGCAACACCAGGTTATAGTCCAACAGGTTTATTTGGAAGTACTAGCTTTCAGAGCACTGCTCCTTCATCAGGTGGCTGTGGAACAGGACCACAGGACTTGGAATTTACAGCAAAAGATCAGAGTGTCATACAGCTAAAATGATACATTGAACAAACCTAGATTGCTGTTAAAGTCTTTCACCTTTTAGAATGGGTTGCAGGTTTGATTCATTAATATGTAAATTCCAGAGCTCCTTTCAAGTCACATTCCCGACATAACTTAAGGTTTTATTTAAAAAGCTGACATCTCAGCTCAGACAATGTATTAAAGGTGAGACGTACATGTGTTAACATGCAAGTAAGGGAGAAAGAGAGAGTGTGTCAGTTTGTGTGTGTGTATGAGTGTACCTGTGTGTGTCTGTGTATATGTGTGTGAGTGTGTGTGTGTGTGTGTGTGTGTGTGTGTGTGTGTGTGTGTGTGTGTGTTGTGTTTGTGTGACTGTGTGTATGAGAGAGTGTGTGTCTGTGTGGGTGTGTGTGTGTCTGTGTATATGTGTGTGTATGTGTCTATGTATATGTGTGTGTTTGTGTCTGTGTATGTGTGTCTGTGTGAGTGTATGTGTGTGTGTATATGTGTGTGTGTATGTGTGTGTGTGTCTCTATGTGTGTGAGTGTGTGTGTGTCTCTGTGTGTGAGTGTGTGTGTGTCTCTGTGGGTGTGAGTATGTGTGTGTGTTTGTGTGACTGAGAGTGTGTGTGTGTGTGAGTGTGCATCTGTGTGTGTGTGTGTGTGTGTGTGATGTATGTGTGTGTGGAGTGTGTGTGTTTGTGTGACTGTGTATGAGAGTGTGTGTGTGAGTGTGTGGTGGGAGTGTGTGGTGTGTGTGTGCATGTGTGTGTGTGTGTGTGTGTGGTGTATGTGTGTGCATGTGTGTGTGTGTGTGTGTGTGTGTGTGTGGTGTATGTGTGTGCATGGTGTGTGTGTGTGGTGTGTGTGTTGTGCGTGTGTGTGTGTGTGTGGGTATAGTGCAGTGGGCTCACCTGTAGAGTGACATGAACCCAAGGTCCCTGTTGAAACCATCCCCATGGGTACCAAACTTTGCTATCAGCCTCTGCTTGACCATTTTGCGTTGTTGACTGGCCTGAAGTCCGCCTTGGAGGACGGTCACCTAAAAGTCCGAGGAGGAATGTCCCGCACTGCTGAAATTTTCTCCGACTGGGAGAGAACACTTCTGTCTGGCGATTGATGTGCGGTGTCCATTCATCCGTTGTCATAGCATCTGCTTTTTCTCTCCAATGCACCTCAGAGCATCCTTCCCCGCAGTGTATAAGATAGACAATGTTGGCCAAGTCACATGACTTCCAACATCTCTAATGATAAGAAAGTTAGCATTAAGGCACTTTACCTGAATGCTCGTAGCATTCATAACAAAGCCGATGAACTAATGGCACAGATAATAGTGAATGATTATGATGTGGTAGGCATCACAGAGACGTGGTTACAGGGGGGTCAGGACTGGCAGTTAAACCTCCATGGTTTTTCAACTTATCGAAAAGACAGAGAGGTGGGCAGAGGGGGTGGGGTTGCCTTGTTAGTTAAGAACAAAATTAAATCTATGGCACTGAATGACATAGCGTCGGATGATGTGGAGTCTGTGTGGGTGGAATTGAGGAACCACAAAGGCAAAAAAACCATCATGGGAGTTGTGTACAGACCTCCTCACAGTGGTCAGGACCAGGGACGCAACATGTACCGGGAAATAGAGAAGGCATGTCAGAAAGGCAAGGTCACAGTGATCATGGGAGACTTCAATATGCAGGTGGACTGGGTAAATAATGTTGCTAGTGGATCCAAAGAAAGGGAATTCATGGAATGCTTACAGGATGGTTTTTTGGAACAGCTTGTCATGGAGCCCACAAGGGAGCAGGCTATTCTGGACCTAGTGCTTTGCAATGAACCAGACTCTATAAAAGATCTTAAAGTAAGGGAACCCTTAGGAAGTAGCGATCATAATATGGTAGAGTTCAGTCTGAAGTTTGAAAGAGAGAAGGCAAAATCGGATGTAATGGTGTTACAGTTAAATAAAGATAATTATGAGGGCATGAGAGAGGAACTGACAAAAACAGACTGGAAGCAGAGGCTAACCGGGAAGACAGTAGAGCAAAAATGGCAGGGGTTTGTGGGTATAATTGAGGACACTGTACAGAGGTTCATCCCCAAGAAAAGAAAGATTATCCGGGGAGGGATGAGACAACCATGGCTGACAAAGGAAGTCAGGAAATGTATTAAAGAAAAAGAGAGATCCTATAAAGTGGCCAAGAGCAATGGGAAATCAAAAGATTGGGAAGGCTACAAAAACAAACAGAGGATAACAAAGAGTGTAATAAGAAATGAGAGGATCAAATATGAAGTTAGGCTAGCCAGTAATATTAGAAATGATAGTAAAAGTTTCTTATGTACAAGAAACAAACGACAGGCAAAAGTAGACATTGGGCCACTTCAAACTGATGCAGGAAGCCTAGTGATGGGAGATAAGGAAATAGCAGGAGAACTTAACAAGTACTTTGTGTCAGTTTTCACAGTGGAAGACATGAGTAATATCCCAACAATTAAAGGGAGTCACGGGGCTGAGTTGAGTATGGTTGCCGTTACGAAAGAGATAGTGCTAGAAAAGTTAAAAAGTCTTAAAATTGATAAATCTCCTGGCCCCGATGGGATACATTCTAGAGTTCTGAGAGAGGTGGCTGAGGAAATAGCGGAGGCATTGGTTGAAATCTTTCAAGAGTCACTGGAGTCAGGAAAGGTCCCCGATGATTGGAAGATGGCTGTTGTAACCCCCTTGTTCAAGAAAGGATCAAGACAAAAGATGGAATATTATAGACCTGTTGGAATTCTTTGAAGAGGTGACAAGTAGGTGAGACCAGGGAAACCCAGTGGATGTGGTCTATCTAGACTTTCAAAAGGCCTTTGATAAGGTGCCACATGGAAGGCTGCTGAGCAAGGTGAGGGCCCATGGTGTTCGAGGTGAGCTGCTGGGATGGATTGAGGATTGGCTGTCTAACAGAAGGCAGAGAGTTAGGATAAAAGGTTCTTTTTCAGAATGGCAGCCGGTGACGAGCGGTGTCCCGCAGGGTTCAGTGTTGGGGCCACAGCTGTTCACATTATATATTAATGATCTGGATGAAGGGACTGGGGGCATTCTAGTGAAGTTTGCCGATGATACAAAGTTAGGTGGACAGACAGGTAGTACTGAGGAAGTGGGGAGGCTACAGAAGGATCTAGACAGTTTGGGAGAGTGGTCCAGGAAATGGCTGATGGAATTTAACGTGAGCAAGTGCGAGATCTTGCACTTTGGCAAAAAGAATAAAAGCATAGACTACTTTCTAAATGGTGAGAAAATTAGTAAAACCAAAGTACAAAGGGATCTGGGAGTGCTAGTCGAGGATTCTCTAAAGGTAAACATGCAGGTTGAGTCCGTGATTAAGAAAGCGAATGCAATGTTGTCTCTTATCTCAAGAGGGTTGGAATATAAAAGCAGAGATGTGCTACTGAGACTTTATAAAGCTCTGGTTAGGCCCCATTTGGAGTACTGTGTCCAGGTTTGGTCCCCACACCTCAGGAAGGACATACTGGCACTGGAACGTGTCCAGCGGATGATCCCTGGAATGGCAGGTCTAACATACGAGGAACGGCTGAGGATCCTGAGATTGTATTCATTGGAGTTTAGAAGATTAAGGGGAGACTTAATAGAGATGTACAAGATAATACATGGCTTGGAAAGGGTGGACGCTAGGAAATTGCTTCCATTAGGCGAGGAGACTAGGACCCGTGGACACAGCCTTAGAATTAAAGGGGGTCAATTCAGAACAGAAATGCGGAGACATTTCTTCAGCCAGAGAGTGGTGGGCCTGTGGAATTCATTGCCGCAGAGTGCAGTGGAGGCCGGGACGCTAAATGTCTTCAAGGCAGAGATTGATAGATTCTTGTTGTCTCGAGGAATTAAGGGCTACGGGGAGAACGCGGGTAAGTGGAGTTGAAATGCCCATCAGCCATGATTGAATGGCAGAGTGGACTCGATGGGCCGAATGGCCTTACTTCCACTCCTATGTCTTATGTCTTATGTCTTATGAGTACCTGCCACGTACACGGTGAGTGATATGCCCATGCGTGATGGTGGTATCAGTGTTGTCACTCTGACACGTCTTACAGTGGTTGCCATGACAGGATTGTACGGTGTTGTGCTCAATGTTGCCCTGACGTCTGGTACTTCTAATTAAACCTGTTGGACTATAATCTGGTGTTGTGTGATTTTTAACTTTGATCACCCCAGTCCAACATCGGCTCCTCCACAACATGGCAATCCAAAGATGTACAGGTTAGGTGAATTGGCTGTGCTAAATTGCCTCAAGTGTTCAGGGATGTGTAAGCTAGGTGCATTAGTCAGAGTTAAATGTAGAGTAATAGGGTAGGGGAATGGGGCTGGGTGGGTCTCTCTTCGGAAGGTCGGTATGGTCTTGTTGGGCCAAATGGCCTATTTCCACACTGTAGGGATTCTATGTTTCTATACCACTTGTCATTGAGCTCCAGGCTGAATACTTTCCAATAACAATCACCCTCTGTCTTCTATAGGCCAACCAAGTCTGTATCCAGACAGCTAGGTTTCTCTGTATCCCATACCTCCTTACTTTCTGAATGAGCCTACTATGGGAACCTTAGCAAATGCTTTGCTAAAATCCATATACACCACATCCATTGCTATACCTTCATCGATATGTTTTGTCACATCCTCAAAGAATTCACTAAGGTTTGTGAAGCATGACCTGCCCCTCACAAAGCCATGCTGAGTATCTCTGCTTTTCCACATAATAATAAATCCTGTCTCTCAGAATCTTCTCCAATAATTTGTAGATCCCAGGATTATCCCTACTCCCTTTCTTGAGCAAGCTAATAATATTTGCCACCCTCCAAACATCTAATACTACTGCAGTAGACAGTGAGGATGCAAATATCATCACTAAAAGCGCAGCAATCTCTTCCCTCACTTCCCGTACTAACCTTGGCTATATCCTGTCTGGCCCAGGGGACTTATCTATCCTCATGTATTTCAAAATTTTCAGTACATCCTCCTTCTTAACATCAACCTGTTCGAGCATATCAGCTGTCCTCACAAATGACAAGATTCCTCTCACTAGTGAATACTGAAGCAAAGTATTCATTAAGGACCTAACTTCCCTCCATCAACTCCAGGTACAACTTCCCTCCCCTATCCCTAATTGGCCCCACCCTCACTCTGGCCATCCTCTTGTACCTCACATGAGTGTAGAACTCCTTGGGGTTTTCCGTAATCCAACCCACCAAGGCTTTTTCATGCCCCCTTTTAGCTCTCTTAAGTCCATTCTTCAGTTCCTCCCTGGCTACCTTGTAACCCTCTAGAGCCCTTTCTGATCCTTGCCTCCTCAACCTTAAGTAAACTTCCTTCTTCCTCTTGATTAGATGTTCCACATCTGTTGTTATCATCCAAGGCTCCTTTACCCTACCATCCCTTTCTTGCCTTAGTGGGACAAACCTGTCCAGCACTATCAGCAAGTGCTCCCTTAAAAACCTCCACACTTCTGTTGTGCATTTCCCTGAGAATATCTATTCCCAGTTTGTGCTCCACAGTTTCTGCCTAATAGCATTGTAATTCCCCCACTGCCAATTAAATGCTTTCCCATACTGTCTGCTCCTGTCCCTCTCCATGAGTATAGTAAAGATCAGGGAGCTATTGTAGGGATCTCTCTGGGATCCTTATTCCATGATTGGACTTCCCCCAAGCACCGATGTTTGCATGATCCAGTGACTGTTGTAAACAAAAAATGCTGGCAATCCCATCGAGCCAGGCAGCATCCATGGAGAGAAAGCAAGTGAACATTTTGAATCTGGATGACTCTTCATCAGAACTGTGATGATTGTCACTGAGGGTGGCATGGTGGCTCAGCGGTTAGCACTCCTGCCTCACAGCACCAGGGACCCAGGTTCAATTCCAGCCTTGGGTGACTCTCCGTGTGGAGTTTGCACATTCTCCCAGTGTCTGTGTGGGTTTGCTCCAGTTTCCTCCCATAGTCCAAAGATGTGCAGGTCTGGTGAATTGGCCATGCTAAATCTGTTAGGTGCATTAGTCAGAGGGGAGTGGGTTACTGTTAGGAGGGTTGGGCTGAAGGGCCTGTTTCTACACTGTAGGGAATCTAATTTAAGATCTTATCCCAACTTTTGAAGACATGGGAATCTTATCGGTTTCATTTCTTATTCTCAAAAGTGAATTGCTCCCACTTGGTTTAAAAAAAAGGGTAATAAATCTGTTTTGTATTCATTTGTCTTAAACTGAAGGTTTTCTGTGCCTCTCTGCACGTATTAGTAATTAGTGTAAGAGTTCTGACATTGTTTGGTTGCTTAATGAACTGAGACACAATCTCATAATTGTTCTCTATTGCTTGCTCGACGTTTTGGCAACCCTGGTTTTGAGGCGCTTGCTACATTTGCATTAAATTTCCAGAACTTCATGTTGGCTGTAGTTAATATTTGAATTTTGTTCAATAGCTTTTCAACTATACAGTCAAATGCAGAAGAATGATAAATAATACAGAGGTCTATGGTAAACTGATAGGTTTTGATTCTGTAGAGGAAAATGTCCTGGGGGTTAGCATTGACCAGAGACTGAACTGGACGAAACATTTAAATACTGTGACTACAAGAGGAAGTCAGAAGCTGTGACGGTTGCAGTAAGGAGAGTGACACTGTTCGTTTCAGCTTCTTCACTATCTACAAGGGTTGGTCAGGTGCGTGATGGAATACTCCCCACTTGCCTGAATTGGTGCGTCTCCAACAACACTCATTGCGATCAGCACCATTCAGGACAAAGCAATCGACTTGATTAACAACTTATTCACCAGCGCACAACATGTACCTCCTGCAAGATAGTATGCAGCAACTCACCGACTGGAATCAATGGGTATCAGGGTTAACTCTCTGGTGGCTGGAGTCATACCTGACACACGGGAAGATGGTCATGGTTGTTGGAAGTCAACATAATGCCGATCGCATTCATCTGTTGTAGCAATGCAGGGAAGTTCATATTGTTCATGACTCGTCAGTCCTCTTGTAGTCAGATCAGAAATGTGGCTATTCTCCATCCTGCATACAATAGTTTTGACATTTCAATTGTTTTTTTTCATTTGCTCATGGGATATGGACATCACTGGCTGGCCCAGCATTTACTGCCCATCCCTGGTTTGCCCTGAGAAGGTGATAGTGAGCTGCCTTATTGAACCGCTGCAGTCCATGTAGCTGTGGGTAAACCCATAATGCACTTTGTGGGGGGGAATCCCAGGATTTTGATCCAGCGACACTAAAGGAACCATGATCTGTTTCCAAGTCAGCATGGTGAGTGGCTTGGAGAGGAACCTGCAAGTGTAGGTGTTCCCATGTATCTGCTAGCCTTGTCCTTCGAGATGGTTGTATGTTTGGCAGGTGCTGATGCTAATTGTAAGTAGTGGAGGGAGTGGATGCATGTGAATGTGATGCCAATCAAACGGGCTGCTTTGTCCTGGATAGTGTCGAGCTTTGTGAGTGTTGTTGGAGCTGCACCCATCCAGGCAACTGGAGAGTATTCCATCCTACTCCTGACTGTGTTTTGTAGATGATGGACAGGCTTTGGAGTTGGGAGGTGATTACTTTGCTGCAGGATTCCTAGCCTCTGACCTGCTCCTGTAGCTACTGTGTTTATATGTTAATTCAATTCAGTTTCTGGTCAATGGTAGCCCTCAGGGTGTTGATAGTTAGGAATTTGGTGATGGTAGGGCGATTGAATGGAAAGAAGTGATGGTGAGATTCTTTCTTGGTGGAGGTGGCCATTACCTGGTATTTGTGCAGCACAAATGTTACTTGCCCCTTGTCAGCTTAAGCCTGGCTATTGTCCAGATCTCATTGCATTTCAAAATGAATTGCTTCAGTATCTGAGGAGTCACGAATGATGCTGAACATTGTGCAGTCATCAGCGAACATCCCCAATTCTGACCTCCTGATGGAGGGAAGGTCAATGGTGAAGCAGCTGGAGATGTTTGGGTTTGGGACACTACCCTGGGGAACTCCTGTGGAGACGTCCTGGAGCTGAGATGACTGACTTCCAATAACCATGACCATCTTCCTGTGTATCAGGTATGACTCCAGCCACCAGAGAGTTAGCCCTGATACCCCTTGATTCCAGTTGATGTCACAATTGGTCAAATATAGTTTAAATGTGACTCTCCCCTCCCTCCTCTCTGGAATTCAGCTCCTTTGTCCATATTAGAACCAAGGTAAAGGGCTTTTGCCCGAAACGTCGATTTTCCTGCTCCTCGGATGCTGCCTGAACTGCTGTGCTTTTCCAGCACCACTCTATTCTGGAATTATGTTTTAAGCAAGACTGTAATGAGGTCAGGAGCTGAGTGGCCCTGGTGGAAATGAAACTGGGCATCACTGAGCAAGTTAGTGCTGAGCGGGTGCTGCTTAATAGCAAGGGTGATGACACCTTCCATCACTTTACTGATGATCGAGAATAAACTGATAGTGCGGGAATTGCTTGGGTCGGATTTCTCCTGCTTTTTGTGTACAAGACATACCTGGGCAATTTCCCACATTGTTGGGTAGATGCCAGTGTTGTAACTGTACTGGAACAGCTTGGTTAGGGGAGCGGCAAATTCTGGAGCACAAGTCTTCAGCGCTATTGCCGGGATGTTGTCAGGGCCCATAGCCTTTGCAGTATCCAGTCTCTCCAACCATTTCTTGATAACACGTGGAGTGAATTGATTTGGCTGAAGACTAGTGATGCTGGTGACCACTGGAGGAGGTCGAGATGGATTATCCTCTTTGCATGTCAGAATGAAGATTGCTGCAAATGCTTCAGCCTTCCCTTTCGCACTGATATGCTGGGCTCTTCCATCATGAGGATAGGGATATGGCAGACCCTCCTTCTCCAGTGAGTTGTTTAATTGTCCACCATCATTCACGATTGGATGTGGCAGGACTGCACAGCTTAGGTCTGATCCGTTGGTTGTGGGATCCATTAGCTCTGTCTGTGACTTGCTGCTTATGCTGTCTGGGATACAGGTGGTCCTGTTTGGGAGCTTCACCCCTCATTCTCAGGTATGCCTGGTGCTGCTCCTGGCATGCCCCCCTGCACTCTCCGTTGAACCAGGGTTGATCCCCTGGCTGGATGCTAATGGTTGAGTCAGGGACACACTGGGCCGTGAGGTTACAGATTGTGCTGGAGTACAGTTCTGCTGCTGTTGGTGGCCCAGAGCCTCATGGGTGCCCAGGCTTGTGTTGCTAGATCTGTTTGGAGTCTGTCCCATTTAGCACGGTGATGGCGCCACACAAACATGATAGACATTATTCTGAATGTAGAGGTGGGACTTGGTCTCTGCAAGGGCTGTGTGTCACTCTTATGAATAATGTGAAATGATATATTTGTAAGTTCTTTTCTCTGGTAATGGGTACATTGTTATCCAGAAATAAAGAACTGTTTTAATCACCTTGTGGACTTTGTTGAATATATTCGGGAACATTATCCCCTGCGTCCTGGCCAATATTTATCCCTCAATCATATGATAAAATAGAAAGATTGTTCTTGTATTGATAACCACATCCATGTCATAAAATAACGTGGGAACAGAATACAGATGTTTGGCTGTGATGCAGACAAGAGTGAAAATTGAAACCGTTAGAGTGAATGTTGTTCTTTAAAGTGAAGGGGATTGGCAACGAATGAAGAAGCATCTGCTGATGATGAAAGAATGAGAGTCTGTCTGTGCCTACAAATGTCACAGAGAGGGGAAGAGAGAGTGAAGGAATGCTACAGGACACAGAGAGAGAGAGAGAGAGAGAGAGACATTTGCAGAGGATGTGAGGTGTATATGACAGATGAAAACACTCGAGTCCTGTGTTGGTGAGGGTTTTATTTGGAATGCAAGACAGGCAGGGAAGTAGAATGGTCCAGTTCATATCAGCGATTCTATCCCAGTGATATTTAACAATCCACTATTGATCTCTGGTTTGCGTGCTACTGAATTGCTCCAGTTTATATTGTAATGTGTTGATGTCAGGAAACAGGAGATGTATTGAAATTAACAAGAAAATCGGAATACTTACTTTAATTACATTCAGTCGAAAATTGATAATATTGAACCACCTGTGTAATTGGAGATGGAAGCATGGTATGTGGAAATTCTATTTGGCGAAGGATGTATTGGGCTTTGTACTTAGCTTTCCACTGAAGGACTGACACTGGGATAAGTATGCCTCATTCTTTCCACTACATTAAAGGGCTGGGGTGTCCTGTGCCAACACCAGGCGGGGGGGGGTGAGATTTACAGTCGCATGACACGTGACTGCTGGTAAGCAAAAGGAGAAAAAGGGACTGTCTAGTGTTCACGACCTCTGTTCAAAACAACAATAAACCATCCTTTAGCTGCAGCCAAGCCATTGCACTCTGAGCAAGGTCTGAATCTGAAGTGAAGGAAGTCAGGCCTACATGTGACTCCGAACTGCCTTCGGGCAAGCAGGGGGTGAACAATAATTCCTGGCCTAGCTAGTGACACCCACATCAAAGTCCTACAGTGTGGAAGCAGGGCATTTGGCCCTAAGGACCCTCCAAAAAGCATCCCATCCAGATCCCACCACCCTGTAACCCTGCATTACCCATGGCCAATCCCCCTAACCTGCACATCTTTGGTCTGTGGGAGCACCCAAAGCAAACCCATGCAGACAGAGGGAGAACGTGCAAACTCTGCACGAACAGTTGACTGAGGCTGGAATGTTTGCTGGTCATCTTTGATGTTAGAAAATTCCACCAGTACCTGTGTAATAGTAACAGATCACAAACCCCTGCTAGAGCAACTTTTCTTTAGATTACTTACAGTAAGGAAACAGGCCTTTCAGCCCATCAAACAGGACCCCACCCAGACCCATTCTCCTATCTAACACTACGGGCAATTTAGCATGGCCGATTCACCTAAACTGCACATCCTTGGATTGTGGGAGGAAACCCACTCAGGCACAGGGAGAATGTGCAAACTCCAAACAGACAGGCAGCCAAGGCTGGGATTGAACCCAGGTCCCTGACGCTGTGAGGCAGCTGTGCTAACCACTGAGCCATCATGCTGGCTGAGCTACTCTTAGCATTCAGCGGTGGGCCCTTATGTTGATGGTGTGCTCTGAGAGGGTTGAAACATCATCCAAGTGGAGGGTGCAGATGCCTTGAGCTGCCTCCTGTTGGCAGGTACACCACCAATGGTGCAGCCACTGGAAGAGTCCATTTTAAACTTTCTGGAGACCCTTTCCATCACCACTGTGCAGTGCTGACTGAGTGCTGCAGTGTCTCAGAGAGAAAAATGTCTCTCTGCGCCACGTGGAAATGTTTCGAAAAGTTCTCCGCTGTAGCTCTGTCCAGTGATTATCCCTCATAGAACATAGAACATAGAACATAGAAGGATACAGCGCAGTACAGGCCCTTCGGCCCTCGATGTTGCGCCGACCGAATCCTACCTAACCTATACTAGCCCAATAACTTCCAAATGCCTATCCAATGCCCGCTTAAATGACCATAAAGAAGGAGAGTTCACCACTGATACGGGCAGGGCATTCCATGAACTCACAACCCGCTGTGTGAAGAATCTACCCCTAACATCTGTCCTATACCTACCACCCCTTAATTTAAAGCTATGTCCCCTAGTAACACCTGACTCCATTAGCTGTAAAAGGTTCTTAGTATCTACCCTATCTAAACCCCTAATCATCTTATACACTTCTATCAGATCTCCCCTAAACCTTCTCTTCTCCAATGAGAACAGCCCCAAGTGCCTCAGCCTTTCCTCATAAGATTTTCCTACCATTCCAGGCAACATCCTGGTAAACCTCCTCTGCACTCGTTCTAAAGCTTCCACATCCTTCCTATAGTATGGCGACCAAAACTGCACACAATACTCCAGATGAGGCCTCACCAGAGTCTTATACAACTGCAACATGACCTCAGGACTCCGGAACTCAATTCCTCTGCCAATAAAGCCCAGTACACCATATGCCTTCCTCACAGCACTATTTACCTGGGTGGCAACTTTCAGAGATCTGTGTACATAGACACCAAGATCCCTCTGCTCATCCACACTACCAAGTAGCCTACCATTAGCCCAGTAATCCATCATCTTGTTATTCCTACCAAAGTGAACGACTTCGCACTTAGCTACATTGAATTCCATTTGCCACATTTCCGCCCAGCTCTGCAACTTATCTATATCCCGCTGTAACCTACCACTTCCTTCCTCACTATCCACAACTCCACCGACTTTTGTGTCATCCGCAAACTTGCTTACCCAGCTTTCAAGTCCTTCCTCTAGATCATTTATAAATATAACAAAAAGCAATGGTCCCAAAACAGATCCTTGTGGTACACCGCTAGTAACTGCGCTCCAAGATGAACATAATCCATCAACTACTACCCTCTGTCTCCTTCCAGCCAGCCAATTCCTAATCCAAACCTCTAATGTATCCTCAATGCCATACCTCAGAAGTTTTAGCATTAGCCTACCATGGGGAACCTTATCGAACGCCTTACTAAAATCCATATACACAACATCTACTGCTTTACCCTCGTCCACTTCCTTAGTCACCTTCTCAAAGAACTAAAGTCACCTTCTCAAAGAACTAAAAAAGCACTCAGTCAGCACTGCACAGTGGTGATGGAAAGGGTCTCCAGAAAGTTTAAAATGGACTCTTCCAGTGGCTGCACCATTGGTGGTGTACCTGCCAACAGGAGGCAGCTCAAGGCATCACTTAAAAAGAAGGACCCAATCATCACATTGGCATTTGTGACATCTTTCTCTGCAGTGTGTGGCTGTACTGAGTTTAAGAGTAACAACTTTTGCCAGCTGGCTGCAGAGCTGTTTTGAGATGTCCGGGAAAGGAGGAACCGGAGTGTCCCTGGGACTTCAAATCCACTGCACTCCTCACCTGAAAGCAGAATACTACATTTGCCAAAAATCTGAAATACAAACACAGAGAATGCTGGAGAAACTCAGCAAGTCTGGCAGCATCGAAGGAGAGAGAAACAGGGTTAACCTTTCAAGTCCGGGAATGACTCTCCTTCAAGACTGCACCCCTCATTTGTCTTGAAGTCGAGTCGGAGGAATCTGTGCATTGCTTCTTGCAAAGGTGGATGTTGAAAATAATGCACCAATCATTCCTTTTTTCCCTCATCATGGAATAAAATCATTAGGGTGAACTATTGGTAACAAAATAATTTCCAGTAGCAGAGGCAAAGTACTCCTTCATCATTAATACCTTCAAGTAAAATTACTGTGAAAGTTTGTGGAAAAAGTAGCTACAGGTATCCCATTAATTTTAGTTCCAGTTTTGCTGTCCTCTGTATGAATATTTAAGGATTTCTTAAGGATTTCATAAGAATTCATTGCTGCCCTCTGTATGGATATTTAAGGATTTCATTTCAGTTCAGTTCAGAGAACGTTCACAAGCACGATCCTTGGTGTGGAGGGATTGTTTTGTGAACTCTGGTTAAACAGGTCGGGTGTCTACTCACAGGGATTGAGAAGAATGTGGAGATGTCATGGAAACCTCTAGGATTGACAGGGTGAATGATGAGAGGACGTTTCCCCTCATGGGACAGTCTAGGACCAGAGGGCACAGTCTCTGAATAAAGGGGCACCCAGTTTAAGACAGAGATGAGGAGGGATTTCTTCCCTCGGAGGGTTGGCACTCCTTGCCTCAGAAAGTTCAGGGGGCAGAGTCCTTGTGAATATTTAAGACTGAGGTAGGTCAGTTGGGAATCAAGGGTTACAGGGACAGGGCAGGAAAGTGGGCGTGAGGAACATCAGATCAACCATGATCCTATTGAATGGCAGAGCAGGCTCAAGGGGCCGAATGGCCTACTACGGTCCTACTTCTTATAGTCTTATTAATTCCAACTGTTAATTTATACAGTGCCTTTGATGTAGCAACACATCTGAGGGCAATGCACAGACATATTGTCAAGGAAGGCAGCTAGCTAGAGGTGGTGATATGAGGACGGGTAAACAGTCCTTTGGTCAAAGGGGGATATTTTAAGAAGTGTCTAAAAGAGATTTAGAGTGGGAATACGCCAAGTTTCGATCCAAAGCATCTGTAAACACTGTTGTTGGTGGCTTTTGATTAGATTACTTACAATGTGGAAACAGGCCCTTCGGCCCAACAAGTCCACACCAACCTGCCAAAGAGCAACCCACCCAGCCCCATTCTCCCCTTCACCTAACACTATGGGCAATTCACCTAACCTGCCCATTTTTGTGCTGTGGGAGGAAATCTACACAGACACAGGGAGAATGTGCAAACACCACACAGCTACCGGAGGTGGGAATTGAACCCAGGTCTCTGACGCTGTGAGGCAGCAGTGCTGACCACTGTGCCATCGTGCCATCCAATGGTGGAGCAGTGAAAATTGTGAATTTGAGATGTTGTGCTTGGAATGAGTTGTCATATATCATATCTATCTCAGAGTAATGCAGAGATAACGCTCAGTTCAAATGGTTTATTTGCGTGAATTTAAAGAATGTTAAATGTATGCGCATTCAAAGGGAGGAGTAGCAGTTCGAGTCTCTCATTCTCTCAAATTTTCTCTTTGAGAGACGGTCAGTCCCCACACTCACAGACTAAAGTAAGCATGCACTGAACAAGGATCAGTGATCAGACAAACTTAATAAATACTTCACAGGAGAGTGGAGTAATCTTGGAGGTTTATGGGGCTTTAAGAGGTTCAAGGCCAGGAGGAATCCAAAAACAAGGTCAAGCATCTTCAAATTAATGCCAGACTGAAAGCCAGTGAAGGTCAGCGGGTACACAGAATGAAGAGGACTTGGATTGCAAGACAATGCAGGCTGTTGAATTCATGGTGATGTCATGGTTAATAACTCCCCATCCAGAGAGATTTGCAATAGCTGTGTCTGGGGTTCGCACATGATCATTTCAGCTGCAGATAAAGTCAGATAGAGGCCATACAAATCTGTAGTTTTGATGTTGTCAGATGGATGAGGGGCGGTGAATTTGGTGTCCCTGGATCTTTACTGATTGTGCTTCCCATGTTGATTCCAGTGTAGAGTCTCACCATTACTTACCTTCAGCTGCAAATGTGTTGCTGGTCAAAGCACAGCAGGCCAGGCAGCATCTCAGGAATAGAGAATTCGACGTTTCGAGCATAAGCCCTTCATCAGGAATAAGAGAGAGCAGCCAAGCAGGCTAAGATAAAAGGTAGGGAGGAGGGACTAGGGGGAGGGGCGATGGAGGTGGGATAGGTGGAAGGAGGTCAAGGTGAGGGTGATAGGCAGGAGTGGGGTGGGGGCGGAGAGGTCAGGAAGAGGATTGCAGGTTAGGAGGGCGGTGCTGAGTTGAGGGAACCGACTGAGACAAGGTGGGGGGAGGGGAAATGAGGAAACTGGAGAAATCTGAGTTCAATCCTTGTGGTTGGAGGGTTCCCAGGTGGAAGATGAGGCGCTCCTCCTCCAGCCGTCGTGTTGTTATGTTCTGCCGGTGGAGGAGTCCAAGGACCTGCATGTCCTCGGTGGAGTGGGAGGGAGAGTTAAAGTGTTGAGCCACGGGGTGGTTGGGTTGGTTGGTTCGGGCGGCCCGGAGGTGTTCTCTGAAGCGTTCCGCAAGTAAGCGGCCTGTCTCACCAATATAGAGGAGGCCACATCGGGTGCAGCGGATGCAATAGATGATGTGTGTGGAGGTACAGGTGAACTTGTGGCGAATATGGAAGGATCCCTTGGGGCCTTGGAGGGAAGTGAGTGTGGAGGTGTGGGCGCAAGTTTTACATTACTTACCTTCAGTCCACACCCAGTCATACCTCTGTGTTAAAAGTATTGAGGATGTTACTCTGTGTGAAAGCAGTTTCACTGCCCTGTTGTGCAATGCTCAAGATCCTTGAGAGAACCTTTCAGATCATGGTGAGGTAAAGTGCTGAGCGATACAACTTTTATAGGGTATTTTACATATTGAGATACTCCCTGGAGACAAAGAAATTCACACTTGACACTCAATTTGCATTACCAGCTGACAGTTTGCACCTAGGAATTCAGACGTCAGTGCTAATTGAGGTTGCTGAACCGAACCAAATGATTGTTAATTAATTCAAGTTTCTGTTGTTAGCATACATTACTACTCCTTCTCTGAAGTAAGTTAGAATAATAGAATCACACAGCGCGAGGTTGCTCTTCAGCTCTCACCAGGCTACACAGGGATGAACAACCATTAATGGGAGATCTCCAACAAGCAATCAAATGGGTGTCGAACCTTAAAACCTGTGGTCTTGATAGTATTTAAGCCCAGTGAGCTAATGCTCAGGTAAAGCCATATCATGGGTTTCCTGATGAAGGGCTTATGCCCAAAACGTCAACTCTCCTGCTCCTCGGATGCTGTGTTTTCCCAGCGCCAAACTCTCGACTCTGACCTCCAGCGTCTGCAGCCCTCACTTTCTCCGAAAACCATACCATATTTGGACTAGCAGATTGATTATTTTATACAGAGAACACAAAAAGGTTAGAAAAGATGGCCGCCAAGGGTCACCAAACTTACCTTATGGATTCGAACCACTTCCTGGTGCGAAGTGGGAACGGAAGAACATTTCAGATTGATGGGAATCAATGGCTTTCCCTGAGATCAATCGAAAGGGTTAAATCTGATACATATTGGTCACTCTAAAGCAAAGCTATTCCGAGGATGAAGGCCTACAGTAAGCCACTGTACAGGTTTTGGAATCCACATGGGACTGGATCCTGATTGGAAGACCATTTGAGCTTGTCACGTGAGACAACTGGATTTTTGTCAGCATTGAAAGACAGTTAAGAGCTGTTTGTAGTTGGTCATCAGTTGTTCAGGGAGCCAGAACATGGATCAGCTGCTTATTCATCTGAGAGCCAACTTCCCAGATATTTCACTACAAGAAACTTACCGAGCTGCTGCGAAGACTTTGCATTGCAAGTCTCACCTTCAACGTTAAAAGTATCAAATCCATTCAGTAACCCACAGGACTACCAAATGGGAGATGGAATTAATGGCAATTTTTAAAAGATTGAATTTTTATCTGCATTTAATGCACACACATCCATGCAGAAGACTCAGGAAGTAAGGAGGAGGGCATGTCCCTGGCTACATTAATTGGGCTGAGGTGGACGTGGTCAAAAGCATCAAGTGCCTCGGAGTGACGAGCCCTAACAATCTGTCCCAAATTGATGCGATGGTCAAGAAGCACAACAATGCCTCTTCTTCCCAAGGATGCCAAGAAAATTTGGCATGTCCATAAGAACCCTTGCCAACTTTTAAAGATGCACCATACAAAACATTCTATCTGGATGCATAACGGCTTGGTATGGCATCACCTCTGCCCAGCACTATAGGAAACTACAGAGAGCTGTGAGCACAGCCCAGTCCCTCACGCAAACCAACCTACCATCCATTGACTCCATCTACACCTCACGATGCCTTGGGAAGGCAGCCGACATCATCAAAGACCCCTCCCACCCTGGTTATAATTTCTTCCAACCTCTTCCATCAGGTAGAAGATACAAAAGCTTAAACACATGGAACACAGATTGAAGAACAGCGTCTTCCCCGCTGTTATTAGTCTGCTGAATCCACCTCTTCAATTTCAAATCTAAGGTTGATTTTACTTTTTGTGCACCTTCTTTGCTGTTGTAACTTTGTGTTCCTGACCCTGTTCTATAACCCTGTGATCCTTATATGGTATGATCTGCCTGTAATGGCATGCAAAACAAAACTTTTCACTCTACCTAGGTACATGTGACAATAATAAATCAAATCAAATCAGAAAGACTCCATATATGAAGTATTAATTCAGTGTAACTATGTGAGACCCATTAACCTTCCTCATTATTAAACTCACAAATGCTTGCCACTGAATTATTTAAGTCAAATGCACACTCCAGAAGTAAGAAAACCTACATTTCTTTCATATGAAATAGGCTGAAAATAGAGTAAGAGAGTGCAAACACTCTATCTGTGATATCCTCATCATGACTCGATGTACTGATTTGATGGCTATTGGATGATAAAGAGTCACCCCAACCCCCTAGACTTCAGGAATGGAACAGTTACAACTACTTTCATGAAGTGTGTTATGATTGTTAGAAAAATTAATACAATAATCAGTAATCAACTTTTATCTTTTAATAGCTGAGATTTTCATAATAATTTTTGAAAAGTCACTGCTGACATAAAATGGCAGTGGTGATCATTAGTCCTTTTAACCAAGAGGCACTGAAACTGAGTAGCATGCCAAGACGTTTGCTTTACTTTGTAAATCACATGATAACATATTGCAGATAAAAGGTTCCCTGCAGAGGTTTCAGTTTGAAAAAGACAATGGAGCTCGATTTGGAATGTACAAATGAACTATATTTCAGTAGCCTTATTTTGAACAACAAAGCAGAGAGTTAAAATGGACTGATAACAGTAAGAATAATTTAGGTTCTTCATTGTAAAAGCATCTTGGAAAAATGACCATTGACTGAGAAGTTAAGATTATCTGCAGGTTTTGTCACTCAACAGAAGCAGGATAACAGTTAAGCATTCTGGTTTCCCTCTCAGAACTCAAAGACTCTATAAAACTGTAACAGTCTTCCTGTCTATTAAGGTATTTCCATCTTGTCCGTACCAGAGATAAATCCACATGATGTGTTTTCAAAGCAATTTGCAACAGGTGAAATACTTGGTTGTCTGATGTGAATCAGGTCCCCATCATCAATTTGTACACAGCAAGTTCCAACTGCAGCAGTGGGATAAAATGGCCTTGTTTGAAGATCACCACAAAGCAAAAAAAATAAATGAGCATAATCTCCTTTTTTAAGGGTTGGTTAAGGAATAAATATTGGCGGAGGTGGGTACTGCAGATGCCGGAGATTAGAGTAAAAATTAGAGTGGTGCTGGAAAAGCACAGCAGGTCAGGCAGCATCCGAGGAGCAGGAAAACCGACGTTTCGGGCAAAAGCCCTTCATCAGGAAGGAATAAATATTATCCAAGCCCCAGTAGAGATGTCTCCTGACCATCTTTGAATCCTTTGTATCTCTCCTGGAAGAGTAAGGGAGGGAAAGTGCAGAGCGGGAGTTAACATTGGCATACTTCCGATAATTAAATGACATTAAAGGGGCAGACACAACTCTTGGGTACATGAATAGGAAGGGTTTAGAAGGAAATGGGCCAAATGCTGGCAAATAGGATTAGATTAATTTTAACGAATGTGGTCGGCATGGACGAGTTGGACCAAAGAGCCTGTTCCCATGCTGTGCATCTCCGTAACTCTATAACTCAATGCTACCAGCCCTGTGTGGAATGCTAATCCAGGTGAATTAAAGTTGAACCATACAAAAGGCACAGATCATAAGATGTGCATTCTCTGCAGATTTAATTAAATCTAACATCTTTAGGATAGAGACTCCTAAATACTTGGAGATTTCTTCACACTGTAGTTACACTGCAGATGGTGCAGTCTTGAAATATGTGAGATTATCCAGTCTCATAGTCAATTAAAGTCAAAACACTCCAATGCAATTTTAACATGACCATGAAGTGGGAACTTCTGAACAATGACCTATCGGTCATAATAGCTGGGCGCTCTTAAAGCTGCACTGAACTTATGACGCAGTTGTTTCCAACATGTTGCTCTTAGACATGATCTGATATTGGTACCAGCCTTTCTTAACTGATCAACTGACATGTAGAGAACAGCGAGTGTTGAGAAAATTTGTAGCTCAGGTTGAGGTTCTGGATGTAGGTTTGCTCGCTGAGCTGGAAGATTCATTTTCAGACCTTTCGTCACCATACTAGGTAACATCTTCAGTGGGCCTTGTCAATCCTAAAACTGATTTGGAGTTGCAGGGAAGGAATGGGCAAACATTCAGGTTTGTTTGTCTGGTTTAAGAATTATTTCAGACACTACATTTTCTGTCACCCAATTTTGATCCCAGTTAGATGTAATTTAAGATGTCTGTTCAAGGTTATGGGGAAGGTGGTGGTACAGTATACTGTCACTGGGCAGTATCCCAGAGACTCAACCTATACTCTGGGTAGGTGGGTTCGAATCCTCCCACAGCACCTTAAATTCGATGAATTCTACTGCTGAGCCAGAAGGGTTGGGTTCAAGTCCCACCTATTTCAAAGGCATTATGACATTTTCTAATTAACTGTTCATTTATGTTGTTACTCCTCTCTGGAGCAGCTGGGATTTGAACCTGGGCCTCCTAGCCCAGAGAAATGGACAGTACTACTGTGCCACAAGAGCACCCATCTGAACAGGTTGAGTAAAAATGGCTATAGTTGGACTATAAAGCCAGTCATCATTAACAATGACTGTCATCAATTGTTGTTGAAGCTTGTCTTGTACACCAGTGTAACTTCAGGGAAAGAAATCACTACTCACATCTCTAACGTATATTGGAAAATGTGTTGCGACATAGAGTATTGGATGGGTAGTGTGTATTACATTGGTGAAGCCAGCACAAGGTTTGATTATGTTGAGATTTTACAGGATATTGGTGAAGCCACTTCTGTTTCTAGTTCTGGTCGCCCTGTTATAGGAAGGATATTATTAAACTGGAGAGGGTTCAGAAAGGATTCACCACGATGTTGCTGGGAATGGAGGATTTAAGTTAGGAAGAGAGGCTGGATAGACCGGGACTTTTCTCCCTGGAGTGTAGAAAGTTGAGGGGTGACTTTATAGAGATTTATAAAATCATGAGGGGTATAGGTAAGGTGAATGACAGGTAACTTTTCCGTCAGGTGGTGGATTTCAAAACTAAGGGGCATTCTTTTAAGGTGATGGGAGAAAGATTTTAAAAAGGCATAAGGGGCCATGAGAGTGGTTGGTGTGTGGAATTAATGTCGAGAGGAAGTGGTGGATGCGAGTACAGTTATAATGTTTAACAGACATTTCGCTAAGTACATGAATTAGAAATGTTTGAAGGGTTATGGGCCAATAAGTGAAGGCAGACGGGTCTAACTTAGTTTAGGATTATGTTCAGCATGGACTGGTTGGACTGAAGTGTCTGTTTCCGTGCTGTATGACACTGTGATTCGACGGTGTCTGTTCTGGCAATGTTGGGTTCAAGTCTGGTTGATTTAAGGGGGTTTGTATTCACAAGCAGTCAATGATTTGTGCTCTTTTCTGGCAGATTATTGAGCAGCAGCAGTTTAGATATAGTTCTTTAGCTAATGAGGCAAAAGGAAGGAAATGTACGTCCCATGATGGATGAGAACGCTTGACCGATCCCGGAGCTGTTCTGTAGGGTGGGGGAGTCGAGGCACATCTGTGGTGGTCTCGCGCCGTCTTCGTTCTTCCCTTGAGTGGATTTCCTGGTCTACCTCATTCTCCTGCTCATTACCCCTGTCTGTCCAGCTATCCCTATTGATGTACATTATTCGGGGACCAGGCCATCTCTGCAGTGGTCTGATTATGGGCCAATAAGTGAAGGCAGGTGGGTCTAATTAAACTGTTAGAGTGGTTGGTGTGTGGAATTAATGTCGAGAGGAAGTGGTGGATGCGAGTACAGTTATAACGTTTAAAAGACATTTCACTAAGTACATGAATTAGAAATGTTTGAAGTGTTATGGACCAATAAGTGAAGGCAGTTGGGTCTAACTTAGTTTGGGATTATATTCAGCATGGACTGGTTGGACCGAAGTCTGTGCCTTAAAGAGATATGTTCTGACATATCAATCTTGCAGAGGGGTGTTGTCATGGTGAGGTCAAAATGTCTCCTTTAGACAGGCAGTTGGTAATCAGCTTTGAGCTCCCCCAGGGTGCTTTTTACTGAATGTAAGACAAATGAAGCAAAAAAATCTCTCCCACCTTCACTCCCCCACCTCCCTCCCCACCCCCACCCCTTCTCACATTCCCCTTCCCCCTCTAATGCTTTGGATTAGATTTGGTTTTTGCTGATCGTTGGAACTGAAAGATTGAGTTTTCTACTGCTGGAGGGAAGTCTCAGACAGAGAAGCTTCCTCTTAAACTTCAAAAGGGCCAGCTTGTCCCTTTCGGTGTTTCTTTCTACTGGACTGAAGAGAGAGAGAAAAAAAATAGTGCTACAGAATTGCCTTTTTGCCAGGGGTGTGTTTATGAGATGTTGCGTATATTGGACCGGTTGATGATCAGTGGCTAAAAGAATACATTATTGTGTTAAGTATTTCGGTTAGATGAAGTGATGCCAGTTCTTCTTTTAGTTGCGATTTAACTGTGTTGCAGAGTAAAGGCTATTGATGGACCAATCGAATCATGTCAGGTCCACAGCACCTTATACTTGCCTTTGAAAAAAATATAAAAGTTCGGGACTAGGCGATCTCCATGAGGGGGCTGGTCTGGTCCATAACAAACCGACTTGGCTAATGACCATGGGCAGCTACTCACAATGCCCTGATGACAACTACCCCCTTGCCCACTTCCATTTGAAGATTCTGTGTTCAGTCCTTTGAAGCACAAAACCTTCTTACTTTTCAATGCATCACATGGATAGTGGGCTAGGGAGGTGCCTGAAAAATCTTTGACATGAGTCAAGACCTCGGTGATTCTTGTAATCCTTCTTGGGTTTTGCATGCTAGAGTTTTGGTTACGTTTGCAGAAGACTAGTTACTAATGTGACACAGTTAGATGTGGTTTCATCCAATACCAAATATAGAGAATACCAAATATAGAATGCTAAGTGAACACAAGCTGAAAGGGACACTATTTTCAAAAGACCCACATCCTTGCTGTAGCCAATGGTGGAGACCATGAGGTTATGGACAGACCTAGCCTTCAGCAGAGAACTCAAGGAGAAGACTGAATGGATGAACATTTGTGAGGAGTGCAAATAGTATCCAGCACAACAGGGAGACTTGTTGTGCCATTGCACACAAGTCTGATTCTTGGATGTGAGTTTGCAGTGCTTTAGTCTGCATCTAACCTGTAGTAAGTATGGGATGACATGGTGGCTCAGCGGTTAGCACTGCCGCATCACAGTGCCAGGGACCTGGATTTAGTTCCAGCCTGGGATGACTGTCTGTGTGGAGTTTGTACATTCTCCCCGTGTCTGCATGGGTTTCCTTTGGGTGTTCCAGTTTCCCAAAGATGTGCAGGTTAGGTGGATGGGCCATGCTAAATTGCCTGTAGTGTCCAGGGATGTGCAGGCTAGGTGGGTTAGCCATGGGAAATGTGGGGTTACAGGGATAGGGTGGGATGCTCTTCGGAGGACCGGTGTTGATGAGATGGGCCGAATGGCCAGCTTCCGTATTGTAAGGATTCTAAGTCTGATGTGGGATTCTCCACTGCTCGCTTTGATGTGAAGTCAAATTATTTCCCATCCCCTGAGAGAGGTGCAGTCTACTGCCTCACCCCTGTGGATTGGCAGTGAACTGTCAGATCAATAGGAAGACAAAGTTGAGGTGTTATGTTGCCAAAAGGTGCGCAGTCTCTTCAAAGAAAGCAAAGCAGCTGCTCAAGTGCCATGGCACTGAGAGTAATTGAACATTGGAGCGGACAGTGTCAAGCTTGTCTTTGATGGACACCACCTTCAGGGTCAGATTGTCAAAGGGCCTGTAGAACCATATCCTAGCAATGGAGCTTAACCCCAGCAAGGAAACGTGAGGAGAAAGTTCCCAATGAGGAGAGAAAATTCTGTACCGTAAAAGGTAAAAGTAGCAGTACATCACATACGCTTCAGAAACTAAATTCTATTATTGGCCTATTAAGATATCAGCAGTCATAAAAAAATAAAAATAATTTCAGATTCCTACATTGCAATCTTGGTAACTTATTGATTTTACTTGCTAACACAATCAGCTGGAACAGAAATGTATTCACTTCAGTGAAGTAACAGAATTGTTTAAATAACTGAGTGAATCACATTCAGAATGCTTCCAGAAGTGAGATATTCTGCCTGACTAAACTTCTTGATTGTTTCTTTCGGATGAGGTTTTGTTTTTGAAGAGATGGTATAATGGAAATTTATGAGGTATGCTGTAGGAATGGTGAACCTTATAGTGGCGAGAGCATTTTAAGTTGGCTGGAATGAAATGCTGGAGAAACTCAGCTGGTCTGGCAGCGTCTGTGGAGAGAGAAAACCAGAGTTAACGGTTTGACTCTGGCCTGACTTTTCTTCCGAACTGGAAGGGGCTAGAAAATTGTGTTTCAGTTGCTGAAGAGAAAGGGGGAAGGAGGAGTGATTGGAACAGGCTGCACAGAGCAAAACAAAAGGAAGGAAGTGCTAATGATGGTAAAGGAGCGATGGAGATGCAAAATAGATGTTAATGATAGGTGTGGAAAGGAGAAATTTGGTCCATGGATGGGGGAAGGATCTGTGATCAAAATGGATGGCAGAGGCCATACTCTGAACTTATTGAACTCATCATTGAATTCAACGAGACTGTGCCTAAGGGAATAGTGAAGTGACGTCCCACAGGCTGGATTTGAGCTTTGTTGGAACTGGAGCAGGCCCAGGATGAAACGTTAGCATGGGAGCAAGGTGGTTCATTGAAATGAAGGTCAGGATGATTCTTCCTGATAAGGCGGATGTCATCTGCAAAGCAGAGACCTCCAGCTGGATACTGCCACCAAACCCATTTCCCCTCAACTGTCCGCATTTTGCAGAGACCGCCCCTTCTGTGACAGTTTGATTTTGTTCTCCATAAGCTCTCAGACTTCCTCACCGATGCTATCCCTCCCGATGACTTGCACCTAATCACAGAAGGTGTGACACTTGTTCTTTAACCTGCTGCATCTGCACTGTCCGAGGCCACAAACATCCCTTCCAGCGTTTTAGTTTACTTCATTCAACCTAGTTCACTGTATTCAGTGTTCACAATGTGCTCTCCTGTACACGGGGTAGACCAAACACAGACGTCTTTGTGGAATCGCTCTGTTCTGTCTGTAGGAATGACCCTGACCTTCCAGTTACTCGCTCTCATGCTAATGTTTCTGCCCTGGGCCTCTGTTGTGTTTCAATGAAGCTCAATGCAAGCTGGAGGAACAGCATCCCATTTTCTCCTTCACAGCCTCAATATTCAACATTGATTAGAACTTCAGAGCATGATCTTCCTCCTCCATTTTGCTTACAACCCCCACCCTGATGTCAAGCTTATGTGATGTTTATGTCTTGTTGAACCCATTTTTTTCCTGGTCGCACCTATCATTAACACCAATTTTACATCTCTATTACTCCTTAGAGTCTTAGAGTTCTACATCAGGGAAACAGATCCTTCAATCCAATTTGTCCATGCCGACCAGATATCCTCAATTAATCTCGTCCCATTTGCCAGCATTTGGCCCATATCCCTCTAAACCCTCTCTATTCATTCCTTGGATGGTGAAAATTATCTCATGCTTGCCTTCATTCGTCAGTGCATTGAGTATAGGAGTTGGGAGGTCATGTTGCAGTTGTACAGGACATTGGTTAGGCCACTGTTAGAATATTGCATTCAGTTTTGGTCACCCTGCTATAGGAAACATGCTGTTGAACTTGAAAGGGTTCAGAAAGGAATTACAAGGGTATTGCCATTACTGAAGGGTTCGTGTTATAGGGCGAGGCTGAACAGGCTGGGGCTGTTTTCCCTGGAGCGTCGGAGGCTGAGGGGTGACCTTATAGAGGTTTATAAAATCATGAGGGGCATGAATAGGGTGAATTGCCACGGTCTTTTTCCTATGGAGGGGGCGTCCAAAACTAGAGAGCGTACGTTCACAGTGAGAGGGGAAAGATTTAAAAGGGACTTGAGCAGCTTTTTCACCCAGAGAGTGGTGCATGTATAAAATGAGTTGCCAGAGGAAGTGGTGGAGACAGGTACAATTATCGTTTTTACAAGGCATCTGGATGGGTTTTTGAATAGGAAGGGTTTAGAGGGACATGGGCCAAATACTGGCAAATAGGACTAGGTCAGTCAGGGATATCGGGTAGGCTTGAACGAATTGAACTGATGAGTCGGCCTCTGTGCTGTATGAGTGTATGACGATGACTTTGCCACCAATAGCACTGCCTTTGACTTTTGCTCTGGGCACCTTCATCATCTTGTCCTCTGTCTCCAGCCTAAATAAAACACCCATTTCCCATCCCCTTTCAGCTCTGACTCAAATTCAAAATTTCAGATTCCCAACGTTAACTCCACAGATGCTGCCAGACCTGCTGAGTTCCTGCTTTTATGTCAGATTTCCTGCATCCGCGGTATTTCATTTTTGTTTGGATAGGCTGGGGTGTTTTCCTTGGAAGGGAGGAGACGGCTGGGAGGTCTAATTGAGGTGCAGTCATTGCTTTTGTAGCGCGATAGCCACATTCCTGTGTGACCCCATGCTATACAAGGACTGCACAATATAAATAATGCCTAAAGTGTTGGCGATGCAATCATGCTGTAGCCAACACGTGTTTTAAAGATTAGCGCTTTAGAAACAGCTTCTCCTTTCAGTCAATTGTGTTACAGTGAGTTTGTGTTGGGGAAACACATATTATGGCAGAACAGGCTGTATATAAAACGTTAAGGGGCCAAGATATTATGGAAGGGAAGGTCTTATCTGCCCCTGAGAGAGGGAGAGATGCAATGACTGAGTTATGGAGTTGCGAGGAGGGGGTGTTCATGTGGTTTTAGAGTAATTGATGGAAGAGTAGAACAGAGCTGAGGGGAATGTTATTTAATCAGAGGGTGACGGGACTGACAGTCTGAAAGGATTCTTTGAAGTTTAGGATGGCAAAGTGCTCAGTAGTTAGCATCTTTGCCTCACAGCGGGAGGGATCTGGGTTCGATTCCAGCCTCGGGCGACTGTCTGTGTGGAGTTTGCACATTCCGTGTCTGCGTAGTTTCCTCTGGATGCTCTGGTTTCCTCCCATAGTCCCAAAGATGTGCAGGTCAGGTGGATTGGCCATGCTGAACTGTCCCATAGTGTCCAGGGATGTGCAGGTTAGGTGGATAGGCTGTGGGAAATGCAGGGATTGGGTCTAGGTGGGATGCTCTTTGAAGGACTTGATGGGCTGAATGGCCTTCTTCCACACTGGAAGGATTCTAAAAGATTTTTCAAAATACTGGGGCATGAGCTTGAGGCACCGTAAGGTGAAGGGCCTGGGACCAGGAGCTGAAAGCATATCCAGCCAAGACCAACATGACAGGTTGAGTGGTTTCTTTCTCTACCATATGTTTTCCACATTCCCAGGTAACAGCTCAAGCAACGTGGCCTCTAATTTACTTTTGGAAGTGTGCAGGTGATTAGTTTAAGTGTGAAATCTCTCTAGTATTCTCTTTAAACATGCATGCAGTGACATAAAGGGGGCAAAATGGTGCACAGCTTGCGAGGCAAGATCTCAGGATTTTCCCCGTGACCGTGTGGCACTGTGGAGAGACTGTCTGGGGTGAAACTCAACCACAGTTAAGCACAAGGTACTGAACCTCAGAAACGAGAAACCGATATGGCCAGTAAAGAGTGTCGAGCTAACTAGGGGGTAGGCATAAAGGCAACTGCAAGTTAGACCAGAATGTACATTTAACTTGTAGGGCGGTAAACTGTGAGGTTCCTGGGTTGACATAGACCTCAGTATGGTTCTCACAGGCTGAGCTGAGTGTCAAGGCTGAATGGGCTCCTGCAGCTCATTGTTCACGTGTTTGCTGTGGTTCTATCCCCCATGTTTCTAACAATTTTGTTGCCTGTAGTTGTCTATTTGCCTGTGTTTTCTATGGCCTTATTTCCTGCATTTCTTATAATTTTGTTCCCTGTAATGTCCGATTGCCGAGTTGCCTGTGTTTTTTTAAAATTATTGTGTTGTCTGTCATTTCTTATAGCTCACTTGGCTGTGTTTTCTAATTATTGCATTCCCTGACCCTGTCCATCACTGCCCCACCCCCACCACGACCTATCACCTTCATCCACCTATCGCTTTCCCAGCTACCTCCCCCCAACCCCGCCCCCGTCCCATTTATCTCTCAGCCCCCACCCACAAGCCTCATTCCTGATGAAGGGCTTATGCTCGAAACGTCGACCCTCCTGCTCCTCGCCTGACCAGCTGTGCTTTTCCAGCACCGCTCCGTCAACTCCGATCTCCAGCATCTGCCGCCCTCACTTTCTCCCTGCAATTTCCAATTGTCCATTTGCCTGTGTTTCCTTTGACCCTTTCGCCCGAGTCTCTGATGTTTCTGTCAACTGTGTTTCCAGTGATCTATGCCCGTATCCCGTGGGATTGAGAAGCCCATTGGGCAGGTTTTCCCTGTCTTTGCCAGTCAGTAGCCTTTGGCGGAATTATTTCCAAGTACCCTCACTCACAAGGCAGCCGAGGGGTCAACGGCTTGTCAGGGTCAGACCTGAGAATGTCTATGCTGAGAAGTTTCTCAAATCCTTTCGAATTTCTCTGTGGAAGGTTTCCACCAGCAGTCACTGGATTTTTTTTTCCCCTCTTGGCAGAGAAAGTGATACTTGCATGATGGATCTGTGCTATTAAAATTCAGCTGTTGTGCTCAGCAGGATGCACGTTTATAATCTGGGTCAATTGCATTTAAAAAGCTCCAAATGTTAATCTCTCCATGACATCCACACCAGGGAAGTCGGCTTGTACATATTTATTCTTGTCTTGAACTAATTGAAATTTTTTTTCAATTTCAATTGAGTTCATTCTCTTCAACGTCGAGGGGAGTTTGAGATTTGACAACTGGTTGACCTGTAAATTGGCCCGCATCTTGGATATCCCCTTTATCATCATTGTTGATAGCGCCAATCCGAACTTGCATTTATGTAGCACCTTTAAAGGAGATAAAGTATCCCAAGGAGTTTCACTGAGGAGTAATGGTTGCCAAGCCACAGAAAGAAAGATGGCTGATTGAAACACAATGAATGCTGGGATTTCTTCACCGAGGGAAGGGCAAGCCTGTGGGATTCTTTGCCACAGAAAGGGGTTGGGGCTAAAGCATTTTCAAGAAGGAGTGAGACATAGTCCTTAGGGCTAAAAGGATCAAAGAGTAGGCCAGTGTTAAAGGCCAGAATAACCTACTCCAGCTCTTATTTCCCATGTTTCTATGGAATATTTGATGGGTCTAGCAGCATTGATGAACTTCATCGGAAGTGTAGGAAATGGAATAGGTATGAATAGGACAGGACGGGGAGGGTCAGAAAACAGTTCAAGGAGATGTCTGTAAGAGAACAGGAGACTGGAGTCAAGAAACTTTGGTGACTTGGGGAGTGATAATGGGATAAATACTGCAACAGAGTATGTGCCCAGTGGAAGAGGGAATAATGGATTAATGAACGGCTCTGCTGTGAATGTGAAATCAAGGCAGATAAGACTGGGACTGGAATATGCAACAAATAAGACTGGGACCAGAGGCAAATTCATGACAGTAGGGATGGTTATACTGGGTGGGGGGGGGTCAGAAAGAAGAAGACATGGAGGGATACTTTGACCTGGGACATGAGGCCTAGAAGACATGGCGATCAGTGCCCTAAGGATACATCTAATTCCAGAAACTCCATCTGCTCATGAAATGTGAGTAAGTCTTACACACAAGCTCTTCTCCCTATGTGTGTCACAGCTATCATCCAAGAATTCTCCTTACGGTTCAGATTAATTCAAGCAAAGCAATGCGTTCTCCTCTGAGCTTCTACCCCAAAGTGTCTTTCTTCTGTCAGAGTGAACATGCAGCAAGGCTCACTTGCTGTGAGTGCAACTTCGAGGATGGTGGGCAGTGAGTAGCTCAACCTGTTCTCCGGACTCTGTTCCTGTCACGGGGAAACTCTGCTCAGGCACCTCAGTCTTGGAGAATAGATTCTGAGATATATTTGCCTGATTGCATTTCCAAACATGCTCAAGCCTGGGATTCCTTTGAATTGAAACCAATAGAGTATTGCCAATATTCCAAGTCCATACATGTTCAGCGCCTTGATGCAGTCCAGGGTTGGCTACTAGTGACCTCTGGCCAGAATCAAATGGGTTTCACTGGTCTTTGTAACCTGTTGGCTCCGTGCTGATGGCAGCACAGATCAGGAAACCGTTCCCACCAAACACGTTTAACACTTTTCCCAAAAGTTGTCCGAATGATGTACCTTTTCTACCCAGGTTCAAGCATGCTCACAAAAGCAATCTCTACATATTTCCTTCAGAATTGTTCCCGATGTTGGGGATGTCCAGAACGAGAGTTTGCAGTCTAAGGATGAGGGATAAGCCATTCAGGGCTGAAGAAGTTTTTTTTCACTCAGAGAGTTATGAACCTGCAGACTTCTCTCCCACAGGAGGCTATTGTGGCCAGTTTGTTCGATATATTCAAGAGGGATCTGGGCATGACCCTTGTGGCTAAAGTAATCCAGAGGTATAGAGAGGAAGTGGGAGTGGGTTACTGAGATCGCACGATCAGCCGTAATCATATTGCATGGTGTTGCAGACTTGAGGGGCCGAATGGCCTCCTCCTGTACCTGTTCTCTATGTTTCTGTATCCATTTCATGCAATTGTGGGGTAACTCTAAACAGCGCTTTTGAGTCAGACTGCAAGTACTGAACCAGAATGTGCAAAGTTTTCAATACAGTGCCAAATTGTGAGCCAAATTAAAGGTGGTGATATAACAAAAATATTAGCAGGGTGGGTGTGAAATTAATTGTTAGGAAGCAAAGGTCAGTGGTGAACAGTTTGTTGCAAGACTGGAGTTTGGCTTACAATGTATTTCCCCAGTGGCTGGGATTAAGATGACTGTTTTTCAAAACATATTTCACAACCTAAAGGATGATAACATGTCGTACCAAGATAGTGTGTGTGGCTTTAAAGGAAATTTGTGAGTGATGGTTTTCCCATGTATTTGTGATCCTTTTCCCTCTGGACATGGTCGAGAGTGTGATGCTGGAAAAGCACAGCAGGTCAGGCAGCATCCAAGGAGCAGGAGGATCGACATTTCGGGCATAAGCCCTTCATCAGGAAAGACACCCAAAACATCGATTCTCCTGCTCCTCGGATGCTGCCTGACCTGCAGCGCTTTTCCAGCACACCACACTCTTGACTCTGATCTCCAGCATCTGCAATCTTCACTTTCTCCGAAGAGAGGTCATGGGTTTGGATGGTGCTGTCTCTGGAGTCTTGATACATTTCCGCAGTGCACCTTGTGGATGGTACACACTGCTGCTGCTGAGCACCGATGGTGGAGCGAGTGGAAACTTGTGGTGCGGGATGATGTTGAGCTTCTTGAGTGTTGTCGGAGCTGCACTCATTCAGACAATTGGGGAGTATTCCACCACGTTCCTGACTTGTAAATGGAGACAGGCTGATGGGACACCGGAGCTAATCTCTATAGAATTCCCAGCCTCTGACCTATACTTGTAGCCGCAGTCCAGTTCAGATTCCAGTCAATAGTAGCCCCCAGGATGTTGACAGTGGTGGATTCAGTGGTGGTAACGCCATTGAATGTCAAGAGGCAATGATTAATTTCTCTCTTGTTGAACATGGTCTTTGCCTGACAGTTGTGTGGTACAAATGTTACTTACCACTTCTCAGTTGAGGCTAACATATAGAATCTAATTTCAAAGTTTGCAGTTGCTATGAAAGTCAGATGTTTAGATACTGAAGAGAAGGATAGCAGCAAATCTCAGCGGGGCATAGTGAGACTGGCGAAATAAGCAGACATATAGATGATTAAATTTAATGTGGAGAGGTGTAAACAATGCACTTTGGAAGGGAAAATGAAGATAGATCAATAATACGATTTGGTGGTGGATGCAGGGGCTGGGATAGCTGGTGGTTCATACATCCAGCTCAGTGAAGATCTCAGAGAAAGTTGATTAAAGCTGAAAAACAGCCAGAGGGGATTGTGGGTCTTATGAACAGAGGCACGGAACACAAAAGCCAAGGGAGTTACATCAGATCTTCATATAAACTTCCAGCAAGATTGGAGCTGGGATCTATTATCTATGTCTGGGCACGACATGCAAGGAAGGATGGCAAGGAGAAAGGTGGAGAGATCTGGAAGGCAGTGTCGGTATTTAGGGCAAGATGAGCGAAGGCAGAGGCCCTGTTAGTAAATGGCTTTGCATTATGCAAACCTGCCCTCCTTCCATTAACTCAGGAAAGAAGCCAACATAATCAAAGACCCCTCCCACCACTCCCACTCTCTTCCACCCTCTTTCATCGGGAGATACAAAAGTTTGAAAACAGATTGAAGAACAGCTTCTTCCCCACCGTTATCAGATTTTTGGACAGACTTGTCATACATTAGAGTTAATCTTTCTCCATATCCTCTCTATAACATAACAACGAGCACCCGAGCTACAAATCTTCTCCCAAACTTTGAATTATAGTCTGCAATCTGTTCTATTACCCTGAGGTACTTATGTAAGGTATGGTTTGTCTGGATAGCACGCAAAACAATACTTTTCACTATATCTCGGTACAATGTGACAATAATAATTCAAATCAAATCAAAATGGTTAAACAAACCTTAAGTCTAATCAGCTGAGAATGTGTATATGAGGTTCCGTCATAGTGATATTAGGTCACAGGAAGCTGGGACATGAGTCTATTTGATTTTATCCGAGGCAGGATTCCAGAGGCATCTTCCTTACCCATCCTTCATATGTAGTCATGCTCAATAAAACCTGTTTAATATTCACACGTTCGATTGCACACCAGATTTTGTCACAAACACCAATCGGCAAGATTAGAGTCATTCAGCTCAGAAATCGATCCTTCAATCCAACTCATCCATGTCAACCAGGTTTCCTCAAACTGAACTAGTCTCATATTCCTCTCAACCTTTCCTATTCATGTAGCTGTTCAAATTTCTTTTAAATTTTCTAAGTGTACCTGCATATGCCACTCCCTCTGGCAGTTCATTTCATATAAGAAACCACACTCTTTGAGAAAAAATTGTCCCTTGGATCACTTTTACATCTTTCCCCTCTCACCTTAAAAATATGCCTCTAGTTTTAAACTCCCTTACCCCATGGAAAAGACCTTTGCTATTCACCTCATCTATGCACCTCATAATTTTGTAAACTTCTATCAGGTCACCCCTCAGCCTCCTATACTCCAATGAAACAAAGTCCCAGCCTATTCAGCCTCTCCCTATAACGAAAACCCTCCAATCCCAATAACATCCTGGTAAATCTTTTCTGCATGCTTGCCAATTTAATTAAAATCTGCGATGTGTCTGACAGGCCACTGTTCAAGGTAGGAAGATAACCCAGGAGGGCTGTGGGACTGGAGAAAATTGCAGAAGGTTAAGCCCATGGGGGGATTTGTAAACAAGGGTGAGAATTTTGAAATGGGGGGTGATGCTGTCCAGCACTAATGAAGGTCAGTTGTTATTGGGCGAATGGTTTCATCAGTAGACCTATAAGAGGCAGGAATGGAGACAGACAATGTCAGGGAGGTGAAAGTAAACACTCTTAATTGAGGTGGTATTGTGGCAGGAATTGATCTCAAGTTCAAGTCGGAAACAAAGGTGCAAACTCTATTGCACTTGGGGACTTACTGTGATTGAGAACTGAGTGATACAAGCAGTCACTTTTGCTTTCATTCCTTATCTTTCCCAGAAATAATCACTTTCTGCCTTGGTTGAACACAGGTTGCTCCTGATCTCTGGGTTAAATTGCATCTTATTAACCTATTTCATAAATAACAGCCATTTAGCTAATCTGTCCTATACCAGCTCTGTGGGATAGCTGGTCCCATTGCTGCTCTCTACTAGAGCCCCATCAATTTTTGTACAGTCATACAGCACAGAAACAGACCCTTCAGTCCAACCAGTCCATGGTGACCATAATCCCAAACTAAACTAGTTCCACCGGCCTGCACTTGGCCCATATTCTTTCAAACATTTCTTATTCATGCATTTATCCAAATGTCTTTTAAAATTTGTAACTGCACCCGCATCCACCACTTCCTCTGGAAGTTCATTCCAAACATGAACCACTTCCTGTGTAACAAAATTGCTCCTCATGTGTTTTTCAAATCTTTCTCCTCATCACCTTAAAAATATAACACCTGAGAAAAAAGACACCTCCCACTCACACACCTTCTCTACACCCCTCATGATTTTATAAATCTCTGTCACGTCACCCCTCAACCACCAGTGAAAAAAACCCCAGCCTTTATTTAGAATCATAGAATCCCTACAGTGTGGGAACAGGCCCTTCAGCCCAACAAGTCCACACTGACCCTCCAAAGAGTAACCCACCTAGACCCATTCCCCAAACCTATTACTCTACATTTACCCCTAACTGTTGCAGTTGTATAAGACTCTGGTGCGGCCTTATCTGGAGTATTGTGTGCAGTTTTGGTCGCCATACTATAGGAAGGATGTGGAGGCACTGGAACGGGTGCAGAGGAGGTTTACCAGGATGTTGCCTGACATGGTAGGAAGATCGTATGAGGAAAGGCTGAGGCACTTGGGGCTGTTCTCATTGGAGAAAAGAAGGTTTAGGGGAGATTTGATAGAGGTGTACAAGATGATTAGGGGTTTAGATAGGGTTGACAGTGAGAACCTTTTTCCGCATACGGAGTCAGCTGTTACTAGGGGACACAGCTTCAAATTAAGGGGAGGTTGGTATAGGACAGATGTTAGGGGTAGATTCTTTCCTCAGCGGGTTGTGAGTTCATGGAATGCCCTACCAGTAGCAGTGGTGGACTCTCCCTCTTTATGGTCATTTAAGCGGGCATTGGATAAGCATATGGAGGTTATTGGGCTAGTGTAGGTTAGGTAGGCTTCGGTCGGCGCAACATCGAGGGCCGAAGGGCCTGTACTGCACTGTAATTTTCTATGTTCTATGTTCTATGTTCTAACTAATACACTTTACCTACACATCCCTGAACACTACGGGCAATTTAACATGGCCAATCCACCTAACCTGCACATCTTTGGATTGTGGGAGGAAACCAGAGCACCTAGAGGAAACCCATGTAAACACAGGGAGAATGTGCAAACGCCTCACAGAGGGTCACCCACGGGTGGGATCAAACCCAGGTCCCTGTCACCGTGAAGCAGCAGTGCTAACCACTGAGCCCCTTTCATCGGAGTGCTTTCTACTGCTTGTCTCTGGACCATGGTTTCAGCCTTACTTACTGAAAGGCTTTTGTGCGTACACTGCGGACTTGAATTAAAGAAAACATGCTGCTTTCATGATCGTGACCCTTCAGAATGTGTTAAACTAGCTGGGCTGAGGTTGCATGGCAATGTTTGAGAAGGAGCAGGGAATTAGTCAACATGCTTATAGAGTGAGAGAGTTGTATAGTATGTTAAACACCCTTCGGTCCAACTCATCCATGCCGACCAGGTATCCTCAAGTCACCTAGTCTCATTTGCCAGCATTTGGTCCATATCCCTCTAAACCCTTCCTATTTATGTACCCATCCAAATATTTTTTAAATGTTGCAATTGTACCAGACTCCACCATTTCCTCTGGCAGCTCATTTAATACATGCACCACTCTCTGCGTGAAAAAGTTACCCCTCGGGTCCTTTTTATATCTTTCCCCTCTTACCTTAAACCCGTGCCCTCTAATTTTGGACTCCTCTACCTTGAGAAAAAGGCTTTGCTATTTACCCTATCCATGCCCCTCATGATTTTATAAACCTCTATAAGGTCACCCCTCATGCTCTGACACTCCAGGAAAAATAGCTCCAGTCTGTTCAGCCTCTCGCTATAGCTCAAACCCTTCAACCGCAGCAAAATCCTTGTAAGTCTTTTCTGAACCCTTTCAAGTTTCACAATATTTTCCCTATGGCGGAGAACCCAGAACTGGACACAGTACTCCAAATGTGGCCTAACCACTGCTCTGTATAACCACAACTTGACATCCCAACTCCTGTACTCAATACAAATAACTTCCTGCAAATAATGTCATTAAAGCACCAATTACAGGAACAAGAGTAGGCATTAAGCCTTCCCAATAATCTAATACCATGACAATCAAACACTTCAATGTCTATTGCCCACCACCATCTCCATCACCCTGTACGCCACTTGTAATCAGAAATCTATCAATCTCTACTGTAAACATACTGAAATACTGAGCCTCCACTCTGTGCTAAAGAATTCCCAAATGTCTTGAGTATAATAACTTTTCCTCAACTCCTGCCCAAGTGACATCTTGATGTTTCTAAATTGTGCGCCAGAGTCTAAACTCAAGCAGGGAAAATACCTCACCTTCATCGACCCTTTAAATATTGCATAAGTTTCACCACGATCACCTCTCATTTGTTAAAACTCAAAAAGAATACTAGCCCAGTTTGTCCAATCTTTCCTCATCTCACCAGCCCAGGAATGAGTCTGATGAACCTACGTTGCTCTCCATCCGTGGCACTAATGTCTTTACTCTGAGATAAGGAAACCAAAACTCTACACAGTGAAAATCTCAGTACGTTACACTCATTGACTCTCCATTACTAATTTTGTTACTATTCAGAAACTGTAACATGTTCTTCAGGAAAGATTCCTGAAGAAGGGCTCTTGCCCAAAACATCGATTCTCCTGCTCCTTGGATGCTGCCTGACCTGCTGCGCTTTTCCAGCAACACATTTTCAGCGCTGACATATGCTATCGGCCAATCTGCAGGAACCATTTCAGGATCTATGGAAATTTGGAAGCTAATCACTAGTACATTGACTGTCTCTATAGCCACCTCCTTCAACACTGGGATGTAGACTATCCAGTCCTGGGGTTTATTAGCTATCAGCCCCATTTGTTTCTCCAGTAGTTTCTAACGCTAATTTCCTTCAACTCCTTGTTTGCCTGAGCCACTAGGGTCTCTATTTCTGGGAGGTTTTTCAATCTTCCTCAGTGAAAACAGACATAAAGTAATCAGTTAGCTGCTCTGCCATTTCCCCATTTTCCATTATAAGTTCTCCTGACTTTGCCTGTATTAATCCTGCATTCATTTTAGCCAATCAATTCCTTTTTATGTATCTATAGAAGCTTTTACAGTCCATTTGTATGTTTATTGCCAGGTTGTATTCATGGTCTGTTCTCCTTTTTCCTTTCTTGTATCCTGCGAACCTCCCAATCCTCTGAATTACTGCGATTTCTGGCAATGTTCATTTCCTTTTAAGCGTCTGTGGATGTGTCTCATTACCACATTGAGATGCATGAGCTGTATTTTGGTGGGGACTTGCGAGATAGAATAAGTCACCAAAGAAATAGCATATGGATACTTTCTTCTCACTTTGGATGTTAAATGGTTATGATTGAGCCAAGTCAATGATGAACAATGAAAGATTTATTTATTATCCCACATATTTTGAAGATTGTTTTGTCGCCACTAACCAGTGCCTTTTTGAGGTACAATGAGGATAAAAAGAAATTACTTAAATAAGAATTCATTGTCTCTTCAAGTGGGGACCTTAAGCAAGGCCTCAGGGCTTCTGCAAGTTTTCCAGGTCCTCAAGGAGTTCCGCTTCTGGGACAACAATGACTACACTGATGCCCCAGGAGATCCTGGCTCTGCTGCCGTCACCGCCAAGACTCCAGGCTCTCAGCCCTAATGTCACCGAGTGTCCAGGCTTCAGGCCTACCAACACAGAGAGTCCAGGCTTTGGGCCTACCATCACAGACAGTCCAGGCTCGAGGCCTAGCACCACTGAGAGTCCAGGCTGTAGGCCAATCACCAGCTTTGGAGATGAAAAGAAAAAAGACAAAATGTAGATCGAGAAAACGATGCTGCCGTTGGAATGGACAGGCTCCTACCAGCCCAAGCACCACCTACTGCGCCTATGCCGTCTTTGAACATAGCTCTGCTTTTTCCCTGCACTATTTGCTTGGAATTCCATAATTTCATTGCTGTTTGAGTGAAGGGGTAGAAAGCAACATTGACAAAGAGCTGAATTCTAGTTCCCATCTCATACCTGTGTGTCTCCTTGTTCACCTCCGTCCATTGCTTCCACAGGCATCATTCACTCTTTTGGCCCTCACCCAAATGGACGTGTAGGTGGATGGGCAATCTTGGCTATTTGACAGCAAGAACCATCACAGCTCATATCTGTGAAAGAGTGACTGGACAGCAAATGGGAGTGGTGACCCTGGGCTGATTTCCAGATCCCACACCTCAGAGTTATCCCTACCAGTTAGCAGGTGACTTCTGGAGCGGGCTGGGATCAAATCTGCAACCTCTATGTTTCCCAGCCGTTCACTGGATAAGCTGTACTGAACTGTTCTGGGAGCACTTTCCTTGAACTGAAATTGTGGGTAAATTGTTTAGATTTTTCCAAATTTAACATAATCTCTTATTGTGAAGAATTGGCTCATTTTTTTAATGATGGCATGAGAGTGGGCTGAACAAATATCAAGAGATGTATGTGCCTTTTCACTGATGATCTGAGAAGCTTAAACCATTAGCTGTACTCTCAGGCATTTCATTAACATGCCTTTTACTCTCCGTACATTTCAGAGCCTAATTGCCAAGGCCAACATTATTATTCTGACACTCAGGTATTTAATCTGTTAGCAGGTAATAATAGGATGTGAAAGACTTGCCAATTTCCTTACTGACTAGACAGGGAGCTATAATGAGAGTATCATTTCAGTGAATCCAGCTCCTTTCATTGGCTTGATAAATAGAGTAATAAGCTATTGTATGGCATTAAATGACGCTTAATTGTGACTTGAGTTTAGTATGTAGTGACTTATTGAATATAGTTTCTCTCAGAAAGATTTCTTTTCTCTGATAAGCTGTTGCTGTTCCTCTCAGCAAAAGGGCTCCCTGTCCTGTTTGAACACAAATGAATTCACAGAGCGTTTGTACAGTCAGTAGGGTGGATGTAGGCTCATGGGCCCACGGTAACAGCAGTAGGCCACCTAGGCCCTGACAGCTCTTTCATCAGCCTCCCACACCCCAGAGTCCCCCCCTTTACCCCATCTTACTTTGCACCCTTCCCAAATTCAACTCCCAGATTTGAACATGATCCAGCTGTTTGGGGAGACGCTCCCATAATTCCATTCACAACTCAAGGATCACTGTGTCTCAGTTGTTGAGAATCAGGGATCTGTGAGACCAGACAACATTCAACACTCGATCACTAAGGCCAGACGATCGAATGCTAGGATCACTGAGATCGCTAACACGAAGAGATTGCTGCGATTTAATCACTGCGGCAGTGGGGTCACTCAGACTCGGATGTCAGAGAGACTCACTCCCTGAGGAAATCAGATCGCCAAGACTGGATCACTGAGTCTCTGGCATTGTAACACTCTGTACCTCCACGACTTGGGATCACAGAATCCCAGTCACGCGATTCGGGGATCGCAAAGATCTGAGGATTATTGGAACATAGAACACTAGAACTGTCCAGCACAGGGACAGGCGCTTTGGCCCATGATGTTGTGCCGAACGTGACACCAAATTAAACTAATCCCTTCTGCCTGCCCTTGACCCATAGCCCTCGGTTGCTTGCATATTCATGTGCTTATCTAAAAACCTAAACACCCACTGTCATATCTGCCTTCATCACCACCTCTGGTGGCATGCTCCAGACTTCTACTACTCTCTGGGTTAAAAAACCTGCCCCTCACCTCCCCTTTGAACGTCCCCCCTCTCCCTATTACCCCTAGTATCAGCATGCGTAGATCAATCACAGAGAAAGTGGGGTCGCTGAGATTTGAAAATCAGAGACTGCCGAGGCTCAATAAGTGAGGCTGGAGGATCGGAAAGACTTAATGGTCAAGCCTTGATGACCCAAGGGTCACTGAGATTCAAGGATCACTGAGAGTGAGCCAGCACCGTCTTATAAAAGGCAGAGGTTGGTCTAATTTAATGAAGTAACAGGCAAGATTGATGAGGTGTTGTCTATAGGGATTTTAAGAAAGCATGTGGCAACACACCACATACAGGGGAACCTCGATTATCGGAATACCAGATTATCCCGCAGGATCACAAGCTCCCGATGCTCGGTTAAACTATGTCATTCGGCATTGGATTAACCGAACGAAATACTCCCCCGCCCATGGTCTTTGGTTAATCAAGGTTCCTCTGTGTAATGTAGATGGTGGAATGGGAGGAGCTCATTAAAAATGGAGTCAAGCAGAGCTCCAAGACAATGAGTCTTGGTCAATGTGTATTTTCAGGCTGGATCGTGGTAGACAGTGTGTTCCTCAAGTTCCAATTTTCTTTGGCATTTTATCAATTGCTTCGATATCAGAATACAGAGGAAAATTTCACAATTTGCCCATGATACCAAACCAGGGGAATATTAGCAAGCAGTGAGAGTGACGTTAACAGCTGCACTGGCGCAGAATGGGCAGGCAGGTGATCGGTAGAATTAATACAGGGAAGTATAACATGATTTATAATTGGCAGAAGAGATAGGAGGAAACAATATGGATTTAATGACACAGTGTTAAAGGGTGTGTAGGGACAGAGGGACCCGGGCGTATTAGGACATTGATCTTTGAAGATGGCAGGGCATAGAATTAGAATGGAATTAGAATGAGCGTTATTGTCAAGTGAGTACAGTCAAAAGGTTAAGGTACCGACGTACAGATTCTTAAGTACAAATTCTTAAGAAAAATAAATGAGGAAAGTAAAGAAATAAAATGTCTAACGTTACAGATTGTAGGAATAAATGAGAAAACAAAGGTATAAAAAGCTCAGAATAGCAGTCCTTTCAAGTCAATCCATGAGACTGCAGTCTGCACCAAGCCTTGACTTTGTGCTGGGTTTCATCTCAAGGCTCTGGAGGCCAGGAGAGTACCCTGGAATCATCTCAAGGCCAGCGGTCCACATTGAGGCCATGCCAGGCCATCACTTCATACTAAGAGAGCGTCAAATTGGGCCAGGAGAGACTGCCACGCTGTGGGTGGTTAGCAAAGTGGCTGGAATCTTGAGCTTCATAAATAGAGACATTGGTTTCCAAAGCTGGGACGTTAACACCGCTCCTTAATAAAGCTAGGGCTAGGACATCACTGGAGTATTTTATCCAATCCTTGATGCTGTACATTAGGAAGGATGTGAGGGTCCTTGAGAGGGAATGGTTCCTGGGTATTTAGTTGGAGAAGCTGAGGTTGTTCTGTTTGGATTAAAGAAGAGAGGGAGGGTGGTCTTGCACAAGATTATGACATGTTCAGGTAACATGAACACTGTACCAGTCACTGACGGTCCAAGGACTAGCTGGCTTAGATTCAAGGTTTCGGGTGAGATTTGCCGAAGTTATGTAAGGAAGAACATTCTAAGGCACGGTAAATGACCTAGAACTCACCCAAGGGTGTGGACGCAAAGACAATGAGATCAAAAGGGTTTCAAGGTTTGTGAGAAGATTTGTAGCTCGGGTGCTCGTTGTTGTGGTTCTGTTCGCCGAGCTGGGAATTTGTGTTGCAGATGTTTCATCCCCTGTCTAGGTGACATCCTCAGTACTTGGGAGCCTCCTGTGAAGCGCGTCTGTGATGTTTCCTCCGTCATTTATAATGGTTTGTCTCTGCCGTTTCCGGTTGTCAGTTCCAGCTGTCTGCTGCAGTGGTCAGTATATTGGGTCCAGGTCGATGTGTTTCTTGATAGAATCTGTGAATGAGTGCCATGCCTGTAGGAATTCCCTGGCTGTTCTCTGTTTGGCTTGCCCTATAATAGTAGTGTTGTCCCGGTCGAACTCATGGGGTTTTGCATAGGCACTTAAAAGAAATAGAAGGGCCACAGGGATGTAGTGGAGGAATGGGGCAGACTAGGATTCTCCACATGCACTTGATGGGCAGAATGGCCTCTTTCTGTGCTTGAAATGGAGAACATTGGGACTGACCTTATGCAGAAATCACTGTCACGTGTATTGCTGAAAATATTCTAAGCCTTGGCCAAGGAGAACAGATGCTTTTATCTTTAATGACCATGCTGATTAATTCACCTTAGCAGTAGGCTTCCTGTGGGAGATTGCTGCTTAAGTATTTTTCCTTTGAATAAAGTCCTTCAAGTGCCTTAAAACCTTTCAGCTGCTGCTCTGGTCTGCCTTTGTCAGTTCATTGTTGCCTGCACCAGATGAACCATCTGACACTGTGCTGTAGGCTAGGCCACAAGAAATATTGGATTGTTCCAAAGGACTTACCATCCCATCACGATCGCACTGGGGAGAGTTGGAAGCTCACTGATAAACTGATGAAGGAGGATGCTAATCTAGGAGTACAGCCACATGAGTTGAGGTTCCAGCACGGTGATGTTTCAGTTCAATGAATGAATCAGGAAACATGGAGATGGTATCATTAATGGTGACCATACAACTGTCATCAATTAATGTTTAAAAACCAATCAACCTTTAGTGAAGAAAATTCCATATCTCTCCCTGATTTATCGTAGACTTGCAGCAATCTGCCTGACTCTAAGTTGCATTCTGAAGTGGCCAAGCAGATTGATCAGTTCAAGGTCATTCAGGGACAGGTAACAACAACGAAGCCTGTGAAACAATGAGGAGTCGTTATCTCTTTCTGGTGATGATATCTCTTCAGTGAGTCTTCTGCTGATCACCCTGAGTAAGCCCAGCAGACGTGCTGAATCATGGTTTCTGTGTCACCTGACTTCAGATGGTGGGGTGGGGGGTGGGGCACAGCGCTTAATGAGTTATACATTGGTGTGGTTGTCAGCAGCTTGGTGCAATGAAGTAGCCAAGTAGGCCTCGTGCCCTGACCAAGATTTAGTGACTGTCCCCCACTGATGGTTTCCCACTTGCCTCTGTAGCAGTGCCCAGGATCCTGTTAGATTGTGATGTCACAGCCTACAACAACAACAACTTGTGTTTCTGTTTAGCCTTTAAAGCCACAGGTGTGCCATGGGACACAAATTGACATTGAGCCAACAATTTGGACTGGTGACCCAAGGTTTGGTGGAACGGTCTTTAATTTCTGGACTGTCTCAAGCAGCAGACAGAGATGGAGCAGGGGATTCCAGTCCTTAGGGCTTGGCTAGTGCTCAGAGCAACGGCTCAGTTGGTTGTGTGATTGCCTCTTGAGTTCAAATCCCACTTTAGAAACTGGATTGTAAACATTTGGGACTACACATCCCAGTACTGAAGGAGAACGGCGCTGTCCAAGGTCCTGTCCACTGGATGCGATGTTAAACTGAGGTCCAGTCCACCGTCCGAAACAACAGAAGACTTTTGGCACTATATCAGGGAAGCGCAGGGAATGTCTTGTCGGTGCCCTGACCTTCAGTCAGTTTCACATAGCAACTGGTTGGCAATGTGTGGCTAACGTGTTTTGAACAGAATCAATTGACAGTGTTGCCGCGTCAAATGACCAGAACAGTTTTTCTTGGGATTGTTTAGAGATGATTAGCACAATGCAGCAACTGAAAGCAAATTGTAAAGCCCCCTCTCCCCTGCCTCCCACTGCCCTCAGACAACTTGTAGCCAGTTCTCCACGGGGCAAACCCAGGACACAGCAGCTGCTGTCTTGTAGCCTCTGAAAAAGTCACTAGAGAAGCTGTCCACGTTCTTCACCTGAGAAATTGAAATGTCACATTGGAATGACACTTCTAAAAGGTCATGGACATCATAGTTGAACAGCTAATATACCATTTACCATGGCTGATGAGTGATGGATAGAATTTTTAATATCTCTCTCTCTTCCTGCACCTGAAGTAGGTGAGGCACACACTTGGATCTTTTGTCATCGCTTATTTTTCACTGGAGCAGGCTGTTAGCCCGAAGCCTGAGGAGATTGGTCTAGAGACACGGTGTGTACTGTCGCTGATGCTGAAGCAGAAAGTGCAGGTTCAGGTCTCTCTCCAGGATCTGATGGACAAAGGAAGGTGTGTGTTCATGAGGTGGCCCAAACAGGTTGAGTCTCAGACTGTGAACCCTCCAGTGCTTAGAGTTCATGAGACTCCTGAGTTGCAAAGACAGTTGGAGCCTGTAGAGTCAGTACCCATCGCTCCAGACTATACATTTCTCCCCTTTCAGCATTTATCAGTTGCCTCGTATCTGCTTCCACAACCTTTCGGACATTACCTTGAAAATTGCTACAATCTCATCTGCCTTTACTTCTCTTGTCAATTATCCCACTTCTGTGTTGTCTGGTGTCACGTTTATTCTGTGAAAAACCTAATTCAGAATCAGAAAGCACTATGGAGTAGGTTCTCTCTGTACCCTTGAAGTACTAAGGGCAAGAGCATTTTATGAAGAGATGTTCCTCCCTCTTAACAGCTGAACTGTTTCAACCAAGTGGGAATGGAGGAACAGGGATGACAGGTGCAATTGCAAAGGGTATGTTATTGACGAGAATAATGTGGTCAAATACTCACAGATCCCTCTGCAACAGGCCAAGCTGAGTACAAGTGTGTCTCAGGACCCTAAGCTGGGCCAGACCAAACCATTTGCAGTTCTTTCTGAACCAGAGAAGGTCACTCATTAACATTTCACTGAGACGTGAACAGTCAGCAGGGATTGTTTTCTAATGTGCAAGATGGAAGGAGTTTTTCTGCTGTCTTCCAGAGCTGATGGCCCAGTAACTCAGTGGTTAGCACTGCTACCTCACGGCATCAGGGACCCAGGTTCGATTCCAGCCTTCACACTGACTGTCTGTGTGGAGTTGGCGCATTCTCCCTGTGTCTCCCTGGGTTTCCTCCGGGTGCTCCGATTTCCTCCCACAGTTCAAAGATGTGCAGGTTAGGTGAATTGGCCGTGCTACATTGTCCATAGTGTTCAGGGAGTAGTGTAGGTTTGGTGCATTAGTCAGGGGAAATGTAAAGTATAGGGGAATGGGTCTGGGTGGGCTACTCTTCAGAGGGTTGGTGAGGGCATGTTAGACCAAATAGCCTGTTTCCTCACTGTAGGGATTCTATAATTTTTAAGGTAAGGACAGCAAGTATCTTTAAAGAGTCAGCACGATGGCTCAGTGGTTAGTATTGTTGTCCCACGGCAACAGAGACCCGGGTTCAATTCCCAACTCAGGTGACTGTCTGTGTAGAGTTTGCACATTCTCCCTGTGTCTGCATGGGTTTCCTCCGGGTGCTCCGGTTTCCTCCCACAATCCAAAGATGTGCAGTTTAGGGTGAATTGGCCATGCTAAATTGCCCATAGTGTTCAGGGATGTGTAGGTTAGGTGGATTATGCAGGGAAAATGCAGGGTTACAGGGATAGCGAAGGTGTCAGGTCTGCATGGGGGTGCTCTTCAGAGGGCCACTATGGACTCGATGGGCCGAATGGCCTGCTTCCGCGCTGTAGGGATTCTATGAATCCTACATTAGAGATCATTCACATCAGCAGTCAAGTCTTTGCACAGAGGTTGTGGAGCTGCAACATTGATGCATAACAATTAACTATAATTATCACTTCAGAATTAATTCAGTGCACAGTGTAACCAATTTATTTAACCCAGGCCCATCATTTTAATGATTTCATCACTTTTAAGTTTCCTTCTCTTCCCCTCCAGAAAATATGCTGAGCTGCTATTCAACGCAGTATTTATTCCCATCTCGTTTCGATGACTGTGCCAGAGGGGCAGCGCTTTGAGGTAGAATGTCAACTGACTATTCACCTTCAGCGTTTTTTATTCTGTTTATTTGTCTTCCATTGATGGGGCATCGCTGGCTGGGCCCAGCATTTATTGCCCATCCCTAGTTGCCCTTGAGAAGGTGGTGTGAAGCTGCCTTCTTGAACCGCTGCCGTCCACTTGCTGTGGGTAGACCCACAATTCCATGAGGGAGGGAATTCCAGATTTTGCTCCAGCAACACTGAAGGAACACGGATATATTTCCAAGTCAGGACGCTGAGTGGTTTGGAGGGGAACTTGCAGGGGGTAGTGTTCCCTTGTGTCTGCTGCCCTTGTCCTTCGAGATGGCAGTGATTGTGGGTTTGGAAAGTGCTGTCTGAGGATCTTTGGTGAATTTTTACAATGCATCTTGTAGATGATACACATTGCTGCTACTGAATGTGAGTGGTGGAGGGAGTAGATGTTTGTGGATGTAGTGCCAATCATATGGGCCACTTTACCTTGGATGCTGTCAAGCTTCTTGAGTGTTGTTGGAGCTGCATCCATCCAGGCAAGTGGGGAGCATTCCATCCCACTCCTGACTCGTGCCTTGTTGATGGTGGACAAGCTTCAGGGAGTCAGATAGTGACTTACTCGCTGCAGTATTCAGCAGGAGTTTCCCTTGCCCAAGTTTAACCTGAAACCATGAGGCTCCATGGGGTCCGGAGTCAATGTTGAGGACTCCCAAGGCAACTCCCTCCCAACTGTATCCCACTATGCCTCCACCTCTGCTGGTGGGACAGGACATATCCAAGGATGGCGATGGTGGTGTCTGGGACATCGACTGTAAGGTATGATTCTATGAGTGTGACTATGCTGGTTGACTAGTCTGTGAGACAGCTCTCCCAATTTTGGCACAAGCACCCACATGTTAGTGAGGATGACATTGCCGCCATTGTTTCTGATGCTGTCGTCAATGGCAAATGGTCCACCCAATTCCATCCCTTCTGTCTTTTCTTGGGATGTGCCAGTGAAAGCACTGTTGGCTGTTGTAACAACCCATCTGGCTCGCTAATGTCCTTTCGGGAACGTAACTCCTGTACGGCCTCATACTCACTACTCTCTGAAATAACCCTGCTCACCATTCAGTTCAGAGGTGGGTATGGGTGGGCACCAAGCTGGCCTGGCCAGCAATGCTCATGTCCTATTGTGGAATATAGTCTGAGAAACATTGAAGAGTTTCTGGGCCCAGGCAGTTCATGATTGAGCGATGAACGTCGGATGTGGAAGAGGAAGGAAGTTTGGAGAATAGGAGGATAGGCCAACATAGGGCAGGGCTGAACCACCCCCTCAAATTAGATCAGGGCTGAACCACCCCTCAACCCAACTCCTCACCTCCTTGGTGGAGACTGATCTCAGTCTTGAAACTAGCAAATGATTTTTTTGAGTCATATCTTGCATTTTTGGGAAAATGCAAGATTTCTGTTGAATCTCAAAACATAGAGTCATAGAGGTGTACAGCACGGAAACAGAACCTTCGGTCCAACTCGCCCCATGCTGACCAGGTATCCTAATCCAATTTAGTCCCACCTGCCAGCACCCAGCCCGTATCCCTCCAAATCCTTCCTATTCACCTACTCATCTAGATGCCTTTTAAATGTTGCAATTGTACCAGCCTCCACCACTTCCTCTGGCAGCCCATTCCACACATGCACCACCCTCTGTGTGAAAACGTTTCCCCTTAGGTCTCTTTTAAATCTTTCCCCTCTCACCCTAAACCTATGCCCTCTAGTCTAGACTCCCTGATCCCAGAAAAAATACTTTGTCTATTTATCCTATCCATGCCCCTCATGATTTTATAAATCTCTATAAGGTACCGCCTCCGACACTCCAGGGAAAACAGCACCAGCCTGTTCAGCCTCTTCCTATAGCTCAAACCCTCCAACCCTGGCAACATCCTTGTAAACCTTTTCTGAACCCATTCAAGTTTCACAACATTTTTCCAATGGGAAGGAGACCAGAATTGCACGCAATATTCCAAAAGTGGTCTAACCAATGACCTTGTTCTAATTTTGTGATTGAGAATCCATTTCTTGATTCTATCTGTCTCTCTCTCTCCATCTATCCTTGCAATTCCTTTCACTGGTCTTTACCAGTTCAACCAAATTAGCCTTCGGTGGTCTAAACTCAAAGGAACACAGGGTGTTTTTATAAAGCCTGTCCTCAGAATGGGATAGTCTTTGCTGCTGTCAGTGCCAACACTTCAGCCCCCATTGCAGTCTAATGATGGGGCGGTCGGGGGGGTGATACGCTGTCAGAGGAGCTGACATTTAGCTGAGACCTAAAATGGAGGCACTACCTTCCTTCTGAGACAGGCAAATACATTCCACAGTACGAAAGTGAACAGAAGAGATGGCCTCATTCACTGGGTCAATAGCTATGCTCGCATCAACATCACAAAAGTGGATTAGCTTTATATCATCCTCGTTTATTTGTTGAAGTTTATTGTGTGTACATTTTCTGCTGCATTGCAACATACCGAGATTTCAGAAATGTAGATCATTGACAGTAAATATTGAGACAGCCCTGAGAGACACTGTGTAAATGAAAACCTTTCTTATTACGTACAGTTCTGGTCACTGCACTACCAGAAGGATGTGGATGCTTTGGATAGGATAGAGAAAAGGTGTACCAGGATATTGCCTGGCATGGAGGATTTTAGTTATGAAGAAAGGTTGGTTAGATTGGGTTTGTTTTCACTGGAACACAGCAGACGGAGGGGTGACCTGATCAAGATTTGTATGATTCTGAATGGCATGGATAGAGTGTAAAATATGAGGCTTTTCCCCCCAGGGTGGAGGGGTCAATTACTAGGGGACACAGGCTCAAGGTGCAGGGTGGGGGGAGAGGGAAAGTAGTTTAAAAGAGCTGTGCAAAATAGGCTTTTCACACAAAGTGTGGTGAGTGCTTGGGATGCACTGCCAGAGGAGGTGGTGGGGAATCTGACACAACAGCAGCATTCAAGAAACACCTGGACGAGTGCATGAATAGGAAGGAAATACAGGGATACGGATCCTGTAAGTGAAGGCAGTTTTAGTATGGAAGGGCAAAATGTGGTGGCACAGGCTTGGAGAGCCGAAGGGCCTGTTTCTGTGTGTGCTGTTCTTTGTTCTAACAACAGTCTCCCTCTTACCCTCTCCATGACTAATATATGCTTGCTGAGGAGCAGGGCTGCAAAATTAAGGGGTTCAACTGGAGGTCTGACCAGAATCGCTACATGAGGATATGTACCGATAAGGATGTAGAGGAGGCCACTCAGTCCTTCAAGCCTGCTGCAACATTCAGTAAGAGCACAGCTGATCTGCTTTGAACCTCAACTCCACATTCCTGCATATCCCCAGATAATCTCTCATCCCCTTGGCAACCAAGAATCAAAATATTTAAAGCTTCTGCATCCACTTCTTTTTGAGGAAGGGAATTCCAAAGTCTCACAACCTTGTGAACAGATAAACTGTTTTCTCATCTCTATCATAAATGGGTGATACCTTAATTTGAACTCTGATGCTGAGGAAGCATCCTTTCCACTTCAACCCAGACAGTACCCTCTTGTTTCAGTTAAATCACCTCAAACTCTGTTCAACTCCAGAGGATACAGGCCTAGCCTGTCTAACCTTTCCTCAGAAAACAATCTGTTCGTTCCAGGAATTAGTCAGAGTAAGCCTCTTCTGAACTGCTTCCATTGCACGAACAACCCTTTTTTTTTAAGTACAGCGACCGTCACTGTACGCAAAACCCCAGATGTGATCTCATCAATGTGCTGTATGACTGAAGCGTTAACTCTTGCATTCAATTCCCCTTCGCGACGAAACACTGAAGATCTGGAACAAATGAAGTGAGAGCTAAGTGGGATTGAGGAAAGGCAGCCAATTCACCCCCCCCCCCCCCCCGCTCGCTAATAGGCCAGGTACAGACTGAACCGAGTGAAATCGCTTTCGGGTGAGCATTGAAGGGTTTGATTCAGCGGCCATGATCATATGGAATGGCAAGGTATGTTTGATGGGCTGAATGACCCCCGTCTTGCCCCTGTGCTTCTCAGAGGAAGAGAACTTCAAGATATTAACAGTCTGCAGTTGTAGGTCTTGAACTCAGTGCAGAGGCCTAACACCACAACAGCACCTTGAGAATCCCTTAGTCCAAGTGCTGGAGGGGATGCCAAATCGGTCTCATTAAGCCAGAGTAATACTGCTGTGTTGTGCACTCTCATGGCCCTGGCGTGTGTGAGTGCGATGACTTACTCATCAAGACGGCTCCCTGTGAGTGGAAACCAAGGTCCGCCCGTGAGTGGCAGCTAATTCCGTCACCATGGCAACACATCTGGGTGATGAAGTAGCTTGCAAGAGCCAAGTGACAGTTACCAGAGGTGCGTGGTAATAAAAACCAATGTGGACAGGGCTGCAGCGAGCGACAGAGGCTGCTGCGGTGTGTAATCAGACGGGGAGTCAAGTACTGAAGCAAATGTGACAGGCCCAGAACAAGTCCAATTCCATCTGAGTTTTCCTTAAGCATTCCACGTTAATCTTCAGAAACCCGCCGGCATTGGCAGCGTCATTTCAGCGTGTAATCAAAAGTGACAAGAGCCCGACTTCCTTCAGAACCTGTGCTGTGGAATGCTGGGAAATCGAACTGGAAACAGGAAACACAGTAAATGTTCAGGTCTGGCTGCATGTGCGGTGAGAGAAACAGAGCTGATGACTCAGGTCGATAGCATGGTCTTGTGGCACAGTGGTAGCATCCCTACCTCTGAGACAGGTGGACCTGGGTTCAAGTCTTCCCTCCCCACCCCACCCCACCATGTTACAACAACCCAGTTTGACTGGGAAAATATCTGCCGCAAGACCTGAACGATTTGATATTTACCTTCCCTCTCTCTGTTAGCGAGCTGTAAACAAAGTTATAATTGGATAATGACTGCCTGGGGGTCACCGCATTCTCATATTGTAGGGCAGTACACAACGGAAAACCATTTTTTTAATATTTCGTCTGAATGAACAATGTGAAACATCTCGAAACCCCATAATCTTGGTTTTGCGGATATTCACATATATTGAAAGGTTGGATTCAGCTACACAGTGAGTCAGCATGGCACATTATTTTTTGCTTTAAAAATAACACTTCGAATATAGCTCGGGTTAAATGCCCCAAAGGTAATTAAACATGAACATTGACTGAAAGTGAATACAACAGGAAGTGAGGGTGACGTTTTCTTCAGTGTGATGGGATCTAATGCTTTTCAGCTCATGTTCAACTAATGTTACCTGTGAGATTCCGTGACCATGCAATATTCTGCAACTAATATAATTCTGGGCCCCAAGGGCACAATGAAGTTGCTCTAAGGAATTATGACCTGTAAAAGGAAGCTGTTACCAAATGAGGCTGTTAGAAAGCTCATTCCCGACACCCTCATCACTGTGGGTCTGGGAGAAATCAACTTTCGAGATACACCAGCAGGAGACCTTAATAACAATAAAGTTCAGGTCAAGCTTACACAATGTGTTGAAATGGAAGGACAGAGGGCCCGGTCATAGAAATGGCAGATTGCAAAGGAATCCTGGTCCTGAGCCGAACCACAGTTTGGTTCAAGCCAGGCTGCAGTCTTGCTCCCAGTCTGGGCATTAAAATTGCTGCCATTTGCATGGGGCCCAGCAGCCACTGAAAGCCCTCTGTCTGCAGTCAGCATGCTCTGCCTGTGGGTGAAAGTCAGCCATATCCAAAATGGCATCCAACAGCAAGTCAAGTTTTCCGTGTGGTGTGGAAGCGCCAAGCCGCCGGTGTGAGGTAAAACTCATTCAGGAATGTGGAAATCCGGGAATGTGCACCTGACAGATGTGGAAGCAGAAGGCATTATTATCAAGCAGGTAGCCCAAACATCATGGACAGCAAGGTAAACGACACATGGAAGATGCAAGGACGAGAATCCTACAGCATGGAAGCAGGTTATTCAGCCTGTCAAGTTTACACTGACCTTGCATGATCCACTTCTCTGAACACTATGAGGCAATTTAGCATGGCTGATCCACCTGACCTGCACATCTTTGGACTGTGGGAGGAAACCGGAGCACCTGGAGAAAATTCACTCAGACATGGGGAGAATTTTAAATTCCACAGAGGTGGAATTGAACCCAGGTCCCTGGCACTGTGAGGCAGCAATGCTAACCAGTGAGCCACCGTGCCACCTTATTCAGGTGCATTAGGGCTGGAGATAACATTCATGCACCCACAGTGGGAATAAAATTTGGAGAATGACAACTTAAATTGCATCATTGCCCCAGCTGAGTTCTGAAGAAGCTCACTGGACCCAATTTGTTAACGCTGCTTTGGATCCACAGATGCTGCCAGATAAATATGAAGAACAAGCAAAATTTACAGCCGAGGAACAGGCCCTTCGGCCCGCCAAGCCTGAGCTAATCCAAATCCACTGTCTAAACCTGTCACTCAATTCCTAAGCATTTGTATCCCTCTGCTCCCCACCTACTCATGCATCTGTACAAGCACCTTAAATGTATCTACCATGCCTGCCTCTACTCCCTCTGCTGGCAATGCATTCCAGACACCTACCACCCTCTGTGTCAAGTATTTTCCGTGTGTATCCCCTTAAGCTCTTTACCTCTCACCTTGAATGAGTGACCTGTCATTATTGAATGCCTTACCCTGGGAAAAAGCTTATCTCTCCCCACCCTGTCTATACCCTTCACGATTTTGTAGACTTCAATCAGGCTCCCCCCTCAATCTCCTTTTTTGCTAATGAAAGCAATCCTAACCTACACAACCTCTCTTCATAGCTAACACCTTCCAGACCAGGCAACATCCTCATAAACCTATTCTGCACCCTCTCCAAAGCATCCACATCCTTTTGGTAATGTGGCGACTAGAACTGTACACAGGGATTTTCCAGCAATTTCTGCAATGGTTTTTTAGTGTTAGGTGAAGTTAGTATCAGGGTGGAATATGGCGAAATATTCTGTAACTTGTATAGGATAGGATTCCTAAAATAAGCTTGAGAAAAGGTGCTATTTACAATTGGGTTCAGTCAAGAAATGCCTGTCATTAATAGAGTGCAAAGTCACATTTGAGCAAGCAGGAACAAATGATAAAATTATCCATCGATGTGACACTGAATGTCACAAGTCAGCAGTTGCAGATACTTTTCTGAGTTTTCCTGTTAAAACTGATTAATTTCTAGCCCTCTTTCAATTACTTTACACTCAAAAATGACATGCCAGAATCTGCCAGAGAAATAACTTCAGAAATTTACAAGGATGCGCTGCTCGGCAAAGTGCTCAATTATTTCCAGAATAGCTGGTCGAGAGAGTGTGATGATGTGAGGTGACAGAATTGCTGCACATGTAGAAAGGAGCTGAGATGTAGATCAGGACTGTCTCCAGTGGAGCTTAAGTCTCATTATCCTACCAAGGTTCAAAGAGAGAGACTGTCCAAGGAATAACATCAAGGTACCCAGTCCAAAGAAAAGTTACGACAAAATATACTTTTTGATGTCCAGCAATAGGTGGAGATATTGAAGAGATATTGAAGAGTTCTGAAGTATATCTCAGAATGAGAAATTATCCACCCAAGGCTCTTTCAATGCACGGCCTATTGCGAGAAAACTGAAGCAGTGTACACATGACAATTTATTGGATGATAATTGAGCAAAAAAGGACCTTGTTTTGCAAAGTGAATAAACGTTGAGTCTGCTGAATGCCACAAGGGCTAAAGGTGCCAGAAAGTTAATGTGTGATGTTTCTGTCAGGTAATCGTCCGCAGTTAACATCAGAAAATCTTGAACTGTTTCTGAGTACAGGATGGAGTGAAACTCACTCTAATCCTATCACGTGACCCAGTATTGAAAGGAGCTGCAGAAAGAAGTGTTCAGATTGGCAGAAGTAGCTGCTCAGTGAAAAGCTAGGCAGTCATTTCCATGTTTGTCACAAGCCAGACAACACCCTGTCCTGATTCCTGATGAAGGGCTTACCCTCAACACGTCAACTCTGCTGCTCCTCGGATGTTGCCTGACCTGCTGTGCTTTTCCAGCACCACACTTTCGACTCTGATCTCCAGCATCTGCAGCCCTCCCTTTCTCCACGTTGACTTCAACTCCCTGTTCTCCCGTAGAATAATACAACAGGTTGCTCACCTTTTTTAAGTTCAAACATACTCCTTGGACAAGACTTAGTTTCTTCGGGACAAATTAATGGAAAACTGAAAGAAAAGCAGAGAATTCTGGAGAAGCTCAGCAGGTCCGGCAGCATCTGTGGAGAGAGAAACAGAGTTAATGTTTCAAATCCAATGTAACTCTTCTACCATAACAACTTCATTAAATGACCTCTGTCAGATCGCACCTTGGTTTCAAGGTCAAGAACCTCATCATGATCGCTGTTTCACGATTATTATATTCCAATACTGATATCCTGATCTAATACTGATAGTGGGTGGCATGGTGGCACAGTGGTTAGCACTGCTGTCTCACAGCGCCAGAGACCTGGGTTCAATTCCCGCCTCAGGCGACTGACTGTGTGGAGTTTGCACGTTCTCCCCGTGTCTGCATGGGTTTCCTCTGGGTACTCCGATTTCCTCCCACAGTCCAAAGATGTGCGGGTCAGGTGAATTGGCCATGCTAAATTGCCTGTAGTGTTAGGTAAGGGGCAAATGTATGGGTGGGTTGCGCTTTGGTGTTTCCACACTGTAAGTAATCTAATCTAATTCTATTTCCCACTAACGGTGAGGTTCTGAGCTGGGATCCAGGGGCATTGTGCTTATGCTACAGAATGTAAACCATGCCAGGCTTATGATTCTCTGAAGGATGAGGTGTGAGGTGGTGTGTGAAAGGCTTCTGGAAGTTAAAGAGCATAAAGCAAAGGCAGAGGGTAATTGTCTGGAGGGGAAATTCACAAGGAAGCTGGGAATGAGAGGAGCCGACTCAATGGTTTACCAAGATGGCTAACTAATCAGCTTCTTCTGGAGTTCTGGGCACCTGTTATAGGAAGGATATTACTAAGCTGGAGATGGTTCAGCAGAGATTTACGAGGACGTTGTTGGGACCATAGGGAATGAGTTACAAGGAGAGGCTGGATAGGCTGGGACTTATTTCACTGGAGTGTAGGAGGTTGAGGGGTGACCTTATCGAGGTTTATAAAACCATGAGGGACTTAGATAAGGTGAATGGCAGATGTTTTTGTTTCCCTAGGGTGGGGGAGTTCAAGTCTGGAGGGGAGTATTTTTAAGGTGAGAGGAGAGATTTAAAAAAGGCATAAGCGGCAATTTTTTTTTACACAGAGAGTGGTTCATGTGTGGAATGAACTTCAAGATGTACTGGTGGATGCAGGTACAGTTACAGCATTTAAAATATATTTAGATAAGGACATGAATAAGAAAGGTTTGGAGGGATATGGAACAAACGCAGGCAGGCGGGACTAGTTTAGTTTGGGTTTACGGTTGGCATGGACTGGTTGGGCCGAAGGGTCTGTTTCCAGGCTGTATAACTCTGTATAACTTCCAGGCCGTATGTCACAAAGAATTCAGAGCAGGAATGACCAGGGAGGAGCCAGTCTGTATGGCCAAGGACTGCCTTGGGTTAATCCATGTTGTTCTGGGAGTTGATAGTGTACTGATGAATGGCAGTGCCTCACATGTTAAAGGGTCCAGCTTGTGTTGCAAGAAAGTAGATTTAGGTCGCGAATATTAGAAAAGTACCCTTTGAATGGATACAGAATTCAATTAACAAGTGCTTAGAGAGAGATGATCAAGTAAGGTACACACAGTATGGATTTGTAAAGGGCAAACTTTGCGAAATTAATTGGAGATCAAAGAGCAGGAGATAGAGAATACAGGGATACAGATCCTGTAAGTGAAGGCAGTTTTAGTATGGAAGGGCTAAATGTGTCAGCGCAGGCTTGGAGGGCCGAAGGGCCTGTTCCTGTGCTGTGCAGTTCTTTGTTCTTCTTTGAGTGTTAAAACACAATGGTTAGATTCTGTCTTGTAAGAGGTTGTCATTGCCTGGCCCTTGTGTGGCACGCATGTTAGTTGGACATTACTAACCAAACGTGTATGAGGATGATTGAAGCAACTGGAATCCAAGCAGGTTATTAACAGCTTTTCTGATGATTGAGAGTAGACTACGGGATGACAATGGTGGGACTGGATTTGTCCTGCATTTTGTGGACAGGATATACCCGAACAATTTTCCACATTGACGGGTAAATGCCAGTGTTGAGGCTATGTCGGAACAGCATACAGCACGGAAACAGATCTTCAGTCCAACCGGTCCATGCGACCATAATCCCAAACTAAACTAGTCCCACATGCGTGCATTTGGTCATTAACCCTCCAAACGTTTCTTATTCATGTAACTTATCTAAATTAGCAAGTTTTGAGAAGATTTGTAGTTCAGGTTGAGGTTTTCGATGTAGGTTTACTCGCTGAGCTGAAAGGTTCATTTTCAGACATTTTGTCACCATACTCGGTAACATCTTCAACAATCCTCCGGATGAAGCACTGGAAATGACATCACCAACCCAAGGAAACCTAAACACCTAAGTAGAAAGCGGGCCGTACCGCCATTGTTTCATCCGGAGGCTTACTGACGATGTTACCAGTATGGTGACGAAACATTTAAAAATGAACCTTCTAGCTCAGTGAACAAACTTAAATCAAGAACTTATCTAAATGTCTTTTAAACACTATAACGGTATCTGGATCCACCACTTCCTCTGGAAGTTCATTCTACACACAAACCATTGTCTGTATAAAAAAGTTGCCCCTATTCAAATCTTTCTCTTCTCACCTTAAACTATGCCTCCTAGTCTTGAAATCCTCCACCTTAGGGAAAAGACACCTGTCATTCACCTTAACTATACCCCTGATGATTTTATAAACCTCTCTAAGGTCACCCCACAGCCTCCTACGCTCCACTGAGAGAAAGTCCCAACCTATTCAGCCTCTCCTTTTAACTCAAACCCTCCGTTCCCAGCAACCTCCTTGCAAACCTTTGCTGAACCCTCTCCAGCTTGATAATATCCTTCCTGTAACAGGACGACCAGAAGCTGACACGGTAGTCCAGTCCGTGCTGCGTCAGTGTCTTCTTTATATGGTGAGAGGGGGGAGGAGTGGCATCTGTGATGTTTGAACCTCAGGCGGAGGCTGAGGTGGATCGGAGAATGTTTGCAGCTGTACCTTTTTTCAGTGATATGCTGGGCTCCCCCATCGTTGAGGATTGACATGTCTGTGGATTCAATTCATTTACGAAGGGGTGCAGGGCCTAGACCGGTTAGCTATGAGGTTGCTTTGCGCTGCCTATTGCTACACAAGAAATCCCTTGTTAGAGACTCACCAGGATGACATCTCATCCTCAGGTCTGCCAGGTGCTGCTGCTGGCGTGCCCTCCTGCACTCTCCACTGAACCAGGGTTGATTGCTCTGGCTTGATAGTTGCAGATTGTGGCTGAATACAATCCCGCTGATGGCCCACATGGATGCCCAGTTGTGAGCTGCTAGACCAGTTCAGAGACTACCATACTCAGCACGGCACTAGTGCCACACAGCATAGTGTTGCGTTATCCTCAATATGAATACAGGACTTTGTCCCCGTTAAGACTGTACTGTGATCTCTCCCACCAATAGTGCAGTGGAGAGGTGCTTCCTCCAAGAATAATATGAAGCCGGTTTCCCTGCTCTGACCCAGACCAAGTTAAACGTCACACAACACCAGGTTATAGTCGAACAGGTTCATTTGGAAGCACTAGCTTTCAGAGCACGGCTCCTTCATTAGGTAGTTGTGGAACAGAAGAGCAAATGACACAGAATTTATAGCAAAAGATTATAGTGTCATGCAATTGAAATGATCTATTGAATAAACCTGGATTGTTAAGTCTTTCATCTTTTGGAATGGGTTGCAGGTTTTGCTTCATTAATATGTAAATCCCAGAACTTCTTCAAAGCCACCTTTTCTTAAGGTTTTATAACAGCACTAACTGTTGGCCCAGTCAAGCAGCTATGTCTTTCAGGACTTGGATGTTCTTGGTGATGGTCATTGAAGATCCCTACCCAGAATGCACTCTGTGCTTTTGCTCCTCTACTTTCCAAGGGGTGTTCAGTTGAGAGATGAAAAACGGTAACACAAAGTAGAGGAATTGTAGAATCCCTACAGTATGGAAGCGGGTCATTCGGCCCATTGAATGCACACTAACCCTCTAAAGAGCATCTCCCCAAGGCCAATCAACCTAACCTGCACAGTCGGAGAAAACAGACACGGAAAGAATGTGCAACGTCTACATAGACAGTCGCCTGAAAGCTGGAATCAAACCTGGGTCCCTGGTGCTTTGAGGCAGCAGTGCTGACCACTGAGTCAACGTGCCGATCCTTTACTTGTGTGTCACCTGGCACCATAAAACCTTGTGAGGTCTAAGCCCTTCAGGTCTCTCAGTGACAACTGTGTCCGTTGTACGCACAACCACAGGTGGTGATGGATGGCTCAGAGACATCAACTGCAAAGTGTGACTCAGTGAGTTTGAGGTTAATTGTGTCAGACAGTTGCTTGACAAGCAGTTAGACAGCTCTCCCAATTCTGCCCCAAAGTTTCAGATGCTCGTGAAGGGGACACTTTGCCAGGTCTTGTGTCAGTGTTGGGTGCGATGCTAGGTCTGCAGGTTTAACTCTTGTTTATCTTTTCTGGAGTGGGACAGGCTAGCTAAACGTCGACCACATCGCTGTGGGTCTGGAGTCATGTGTAGGCCGGACCGAATAAGGACAGTAGATTTTCCTGCCTGCCCTAGGAAGATATTACTGAACTAGGTGGGTTTTGAACCAGCAATCCTGCAGTTTCATGGTGAGGGAGGAGTCTGAGGACTTTGGCTGTGGGGTATGATTTGGTGAGATCAAAACAAATTAAGCAACACCGTGGGATTTCAGCCCTGACTCAGAAGCATTAGTTTTCACACTGGCTTACTAGCCCATGAACTTTACCGCTAAATTAGTCTTTGGAGGATCCTTGCTGTCATTGATAGAATTTACCAATGCTAACTCCACAACTTTATCAGCGTCAAGGTAGCAGATGAGATCAGTCCCAATATTTGATCAAATATTTACTGTGGCAAGCATTCGGATCAACACAACAAGAGCATTTAAACAAGAGGAGATGAGGTATGTCTGCCCCTTCCGTATTCCCTCCCCTGTCCGTCCCCATCCCTGCGCTGGCGAGAATATATGGCCTCTTCGGCTCTAATTAAAAACTTGTTTGTTGATCTCTGACAGACCGGTAAGGTCACCTCGCGAGTAGACAGTGGCGTTTTGGTCAGACTGACTGTTGCACAGATTGCTGTCCAAAAATGGTGCAAGTCTGCTACACTCCCGAAACAAAGGAACCTGTGTACCCATTTCTCTAACATATATAATCCATTCAAAGACCCATAAACCATTGCTGACAAAAACTACAAACCAGTGCATTGTTCATTATGTGAAATGTAATCCATTCTGGGCAGACATTAGTTAGATTGGATGTACAACAAAGAGATACTATGTTGTAGTACTCAGTGAATCATTCACTTCAGAGAGGAGCTAAAGTTTACAATCTTCAGGTGAACAAAATACTCTACCCTCAGACACATTTGAAGTGTAATCACCTCTGTGATGTGGGGAATGTGACAGACAACTTGTACACAGGCAGCTCCCACAGACACTGATGATATGATGTAATAACAGCATAGAGATTGGTATCCCATCACCAAGTTATCCCTTTATTTACTTATGCACAGTATGGCATTATCCCCATTGTACAGGAACAGTATTGTATGCCTTACTGCGATTGTTCAGGGGCCCTGGTATGTCCTTATCCCCATTGTACAGGAGCAGTAATGTGTGCCTTATAGCTATTGAACAGGGGCCCTGGTGTGTCCTTATCCCCATTGTACAGGAGCAGTAAATATGTGCTTTATAGCTATCGTACAGGGGCCCTGGTATGTCATTATCCCCATTGTACAGGAGCAGTAATGTGTGCCTTATAGCTATTGAACAGGGGCCCTGGTATGTCCTTATCCCCATTGTACAGGACCAGTAATGTGTGCTTTATAGCTTTTGAACAGGGGCCCTGGTGTGTCCTTATCCCCATTGTACAGGAGCAGTAATATGTGCTTTATAGCTATCGTACAGGGGCCCTGGTATGTCATTATCCCCATTGTACAGGAGCAGTAATGTGTGCCTTATAGCTATTGAACAGGGGCCCTGGTGTGTCCTTATCCCCATTGTACAGGAGCAGTAAATATGTGCTTTATAGCTATCGTACAGGGGCCCTGGTATGTCATTATCCCCATTGTACAGGAGCAGTAATGTGTGCCTTATAGCTATTGAACAAGGACCCTGGTATATCCTTTCCCCATTGTACAGCAGCAGTAATGTGTGCCATATAGCTATTGTACAGTGGTCCTATTATGTCCTTATCCCCATTGTACAGGAGCAGTAATGTCTGTCTTATAGGTATTGTACATGGTCCCCGGTAGGTCCTTATCCCCATTGTACAGGAGCAGTAATGTGTGCCTTATAGCTATTGTACAGGGGCCCTGGTATGTCCTTATCCCCATTGTACAGGAGCAGTAATGTGTGCCTTAAAGCTATTGTACAGGGGCCCTGGTATGTCCTTATCTCCATTGTACAGGAGCAGTAATGTGTGCCTTATAACTATTGTACAGGGGCCCTGGTATGTCATCCCCATTGTACATGAGCAGTAATGTGTGCCTTATCAGTATTGTACAGGGGCCCTGGTATGTCCTTACCCCATTGTACAGGAGCAGTAATGTGTGCCCGTATAGCTATTATCCAGGGGCACTGATATGTCCTTATCCCCATTGTACTGGAGCAGTAATGTGTGCCTTATAGCTATTATCCAGGGGCACTGGTATGTCCTTATCTCCATTGTACAGGAGCAGTAATGTGTGCCTTATAACTATTGTACAGGGGCCCTGGTATGTCCTTATCCCCATTTTACAGAAACTTTGTGGTGTGCATTGTCCAACAACCCATTTTCATGTGTCACATGTTTAAAAAATAGTTCTGGCATGTGAAGGATTTTCTCTGACGACTGGTAGTGAGTTTTGTTCATGACACATTACATTCAAGGGAGTCGGTGTCATGCAGGTTTGTCATGTACCTGGGCAAAAAGTCCGGAGGCCGAGGTGAATGCTGTGGGAAATTGGGTTCTAATCCCATGACAGGGTCAGCAATTTTAATTTCAATTTTTCTCAATAACAGTGACCATCAAAGTATTATCAATTGTTGTGAAAGTCCATCTGTTCATTAAAGACCTTTTGGGATGGAAATGTGCCATCCTTATCTGGTCGGGCCTATACGTGACTCCAGACCAACGGCAATGTGGTTGTCATCTGAAACGGATAAGCAAGTCGATCAGGTCAAGGGTCAATTCGGAATGGACAGCAGACAGTGACAGTCAACTCCCAGGACAGAATGAAGGAAACAATTTACTAATTTCAGTGCCATACAGCTTCCCCAATTTGGAACAGATCCAAAATATTGTACCTTGCAAAGGACATTATTCATTGACTTGAAAGGTTCAGTTTTGCTGGTGGATGTTAGGAGATCAGGCATGCATGCGCAGAGTTTATTTTAAACTTTACCGTCCAGTCAGCAATTTAAATCAAACAGACCACAGCAGTGCGATATGAATCAGAATAAGAAAATGTTTTCTCTGTGCCTGTGTTGTGTATTCCAAATTTACATATCAAATCTTTGTCTGATATATTCTAAATCTCTATATATGCTAAGTCAGTATTTCCGCATCTTACAAAGTATACTCCGCCTTAAAACTTACATTTCAAAGCCGATGCATGTGATTTAGTTGTTGTGCACAACATAATCTTTTCTCAATAGCTTCAGAGGTGGTGTAAATCTTGCTGCTGAGAATTACGCCTGTCCTCTGGCAGTATTTTGGAATCGGGAAGGCAGATTGTTATGTATTGTGCTGACTGCACCATTGCCTACGGATTACCGCCGTCTTCAAATTGTCTGGTCAGTTATTTTGAAGGTTAATTGACCGCGAAAATAGTGCAATTTTCTGGAGTTTGCTGTTTTCCATGACGATGTATCGGTCTTGTGCCTCACGGTATTCTTCCATTTCACACTGTTCTTATTCCCTGTGCCTATTGCTCAACAGATTATAAATTAAGAATTGCTACTTGATTTCGGCATGTTTTGCCCATACACCTGACATCAGCAGACCGTGAGATTCTTTGGTTTGCTCGCTGATTATGCCAATCTAAAATATGCCGACAATGGAAATGGATAGCCATTCATTGGTACTTACCGGGCTACAACGGTCCAGTGATTCATTCAGAAGGTGGGGAGCGGGAGAGAAAAATCAACAGCGACGGAATAAAAGCATCAAATGTATCATTTGATATTCGGCACCACGCTGTGCTTTCTGTTGCAAAAACGGAACTGCAAGATTCTGACTGGAGTATCACTTTGTACATGGATAATTCCTGAAAGTAGCAATTAGCATCTGTGATGCACTAATTTCTGTCTGATTATGGGATTTAGTCTTCAGACTGTTTAAATAGTCGTTGTAAATTCAAACAGGCACAGGTACCATTAAGGTTTGGTTGTAATCTCCTTTCTCATATTTAGCAAATCTGTAAATGCATGTGAAACTATTCTTAACCCCTTGGTGTGATGTGATTCTGATATATACAGATTGGAAAATCCAAGGTTACCTTCCAAATCCCTTTGCTCATTTTGCTAACAGAGTGCACATCATCCCATCTAAGACTAGACCTCACTTAACCCAAGATTTTTTGTTGTTCATTTATTGGGACTTGAATGTCAATAGGCAAGAGGCCATTCATTGGCACCCCTTTGTTCTCCTGAGACAATGCCTTCTTCGCAAGCTGTTGAAGACTGTGGAAAATTTCCTGTGTCCTGCTGTTTGGGCAGGAGTTCTAGGATTCTAGTTCCAGGGAGCCGGGTTCGATTCCAGCCTCGGGCAACTGTGTAGAGTTTGTACATTTTCCCCGTGCCTGCGTGAGTTTCCTCCGGGTGCTCCGGATTCCTCCCACTGTCCAAAGATGTGCAGGTCAGGTGGATGGGCCATGCTGAATTGCCCGTAGTGTCCAGGGGTGTGCAGGGTAGGTGGATTAGCCACAGGAAATGCAGGGATATAGAGATAGGGTAGGAGGAGTGGGTCTAGTTGGGATGCCATTGGGAGGGTCGGTGCCGACGTGATGGGCTGAATAGACTCTTTCTGCACTGTAGAAGTTTTATGATTCTATGACATTGACTTAGTGATGGTGATGTGTGCCAAATTTGGGGGAGCATGTGATTCAGGAGTTGATGGTGTTCCCAAACACTTGCTGTGTTTGTCTTGACCTGGTGTAGACCATGGGTCTGAATAGTGTTTTCAAAGAAGCCCTAGCGAGTTGCTGTAATGCATCTTGGAAGTGGTACAAATAACTTTAACCAACAGTATAGAAACTTAGAAAACAAGATCATTCAGCCCTTCGAACCTGCTGCATCATTCAAATTGATCATGGTTGATCTGATTACTCCTTATTACTGCTTACCTCTTCACCCCTTGCTTATCAAGAATTTGTCTATTTCTGCCTTAAATGCATTCAAGGATTCTACTTCCTTTTGAGGAAGAGAGTTCAATACTCAGTTGAGGAGATAAATATTGATGTCTTGAAAAGGAGTCCACATTACAGAGGAGGCGGTGCTGGAGGACTTAAAATGCATAAAGGTAGATAAATCCCTGGGACCCTATCGAGTGTATTCCCAGACGTCATGGGAAGGATTGCAGGGTCCTTAGCAGAGATATTTGTAATATCAATAACCATGGGTGAGGTGCTGGAAGACTGGAGGTTGGCCAATGTTGTGCCATTATTCAAGAAAAGCTGCAAGGGAAAGCCAGGGAACCACAGAGCTTAACTTTGATGATTGATAAGTAGTTGGAAGGGATTCTGAGGGAGTATCTCCATGCATTTGGAAAAGCAAGGACTCATTAAGGATGGCTTTGTGCGTGGGAGATCGTGTCTCACACGTTTGAGTTTTTTGAAGAGGTGAGCAAGAAGGCAGATGAAGGCAGAACAATAGATGTTGTCTACATGGAATTTAGCAAGGCCTTAGACAAGGTTCTGAATGGTGGACTGGTTAGTAAGAGTAGATCACATGGGAACCAAGGAGAGCTAGCCAATTGGAAGCAAAATTGACTTGACAGTAGGATGCAGAGGATGGTGGTAGAGAGTTGTTGCTCAGACTGGAGGCCTGCGACCAGAGCTGTGCTGAAAGCATCCATGCTGAGTCCACTGTTTGTCATTTAGATAAAGGACTTAGATGAGAATTTAGGAGGCATAGTTAGCAAGTTTTCAGATGGCACCAAAGTTGGTGTCATAGTGGACAGTGAAGATGGTTATCTCAGAGTAGAATAGGACCTTGATCAGAGGGGCCAAAGGGCTGAGGAATAGCAGATGGAGTTTAATGCCATTTTCTAGCACTTGACCCATAGCCTTGTAGGCTGTAGTATGTGAATGTTGTAATGGTTCCTGCCTCTAAAACCCTTTCAAGCAGTGAGTTCTAGGTACCCACCAACATAGCCCATTGAGCTAAAAGAAGAGCAGCCTCTTCAGTCTGTCTTCCAGCATGGTCAACATTTTGGTGAATCTCCTCTGCACCTTCTCCAGTGTAACCACATGAGTTCAGAAGAGATTTACCAGAATGTTCCTGGGAATGGAGGTTTTTTGTGTTATAACGATAGGCTGGGATCTTTTTCACCGGAGTGTAGGAGGTTGAGAGGTGACCTTATAGAGGTTTATAAAATAGTGAGGGGCATGGATAGGATAAACAGTCAGTGTCTTTTCCTTCAGGTGGGAGATTTCCAGACTCGGGGACATATTTTTAAGGAGAGAGATTTTAAAAAACATGAGGGTCAATTTGTTAACACAGAAGGTGGTTCATGTGTGGAACGAACTTCCTGAGGAAGTGATGGATGTGGGTACAGTTATAACATTTAAAAGACATTTGGATAAGTACATGAATAAAAAATGTTTGGACAGATATGGGCCAAGCGCAGACAGATGGGACTAATTCATTCTGGGATATGGTCAGCATGGACTGGTTGGACTGAGGACTCTGTCTCTATGCTGTATGAGTCTATGACGCTTTCCTGTAGTCCTTAAAATTATCCTTGGCTAGGCTTCCTACTAAATCATTTTTAGCTAAGAGTCAACCACACTGCTGACGTTCGGGAATGATATGGAGGAAAAGGACAGCAGAATTCTTTCCCGAAAGGATAGTAGTGAATCAGATGAGTTTACAGCGACCATCACTAAGACTAGCTTGCAACTCTTGACTCATGAATTGAATTGAAATTCTACCAGATGTCAGAGTGGGATTTGAACCAGAGTGCTGGATTACTAGGCCAATGATATTACCATCTCTCCACTTAAAAACCCAAGCCTTAATGACCGAAACAGGCCATTACTGTTCCCAGGCCATTAAGAACTCAGTAACACTTTGCATGCCTTTTTCTTAGAATCCACTAAAAGTATTGTGAAAACACCACAATTAAACTTTGAATCAGCAGTTCATCTGTTCCACTGACAGTCCAGACTCTTCTCCCTCGCAGTATGGACCAATGACATGTTTATGTTGCTGGACCAGTAACATAAGAGAGTAGAACTTAGACTAACTTAACTCTATTGGCAAACTTAACAGAGTAATACATTCAGTAATGATTGCTAATTAACTGTTCCAATTTAGTAACATCCCATAAACACACCCCTTAGTTGAAGGCAAATTCAGAAAACAGATTTTATTTCATGTGCAAACTAACAGCCCAGGAAGAGAACCCCCAGCTTTTAACTATAATCAAAACATGGAAAAATAGCTTCCACTTCTTAAGACCCCGACAGCAATTGCTGCTGATAAACTAAACTCTAAAACTCCCTGGTTCTGTGGTTGGATGCTTGACCACACCCGTTCAGGTTGCCCCTATTGTTCCAGCTTTTTTTTTTACAAAGCCCTAAGGCCTCACAAGTTGTTTAATTTCTCCTAGACTGCTTAGAATCTGTCCACTGATCTCTGTATAAAGAAACCAGGACAAAATACATCTCTTAAAAGCCACAGTATCGTCATACACTGCACTCCTCACTCAGCCTGTTAGTGAATGGACAGCAGGCAGGAAAGAATGCAGCACTTCCCACAGTTCTGTCAAAGATGCTGGTGCTGGGTGAGGCCTACCTTAGCCAGGGAGCTATATCTCCACATGTACTCACTGTGCAACCGGTCCCATCGCACACTTCCATCGACAAGTGGGTTCACTGATATTTCTTCATGTCGATCTTTATCCACAGTGGAGTTTTATTAGCTGGCTAACCTCCTAACAACTTACTGCACACTGAGTTTAAGATCAATTTTCGGTGATGTTGCTCATCATTAGGTTGCAACGCCTTTACTCCTTGACTTTATCTGAGCTGTCCCACTGCTTGTCCCCTTCATCTGCCTGCACCACTTCATTGGCACTAGACATTCAGCCCAGTCCCTGCGGTTTCTTAACAAGTGAGCTTTGAAAAGCATTCTACACGGCTACACTCTGCAGTGCGGGGTAAGATGTTTCCCCTTACATGCAGTCAATTATAAACACTGTGAATGCTCAAGAGGGTGAACGCGAACTGAGGTAACGTCAGCTTTAAATCAATGAGGTAATGGGGAGCTGGGAAGAAAAGTAAAGGCTGGCATTGATGTAGAGCCTCATGTGTCCCTGGTGAGATGCACCTCAAGGGAGGTACAGAAGGAGATGTCAAAAGTCCTGGCGGTAATTTTCAGCGCCTCTCTGGCTAAAGGTCTGAAGGACTATTAACATTATTGAAGAAAGGGTGGAAAGGTTAGACTGGGAAATTTCACTTTAGTCAGTCTAACCTTGGCAGTGGGGATGTTGTTAGAAAGAATTCTGAAGGACTGAATATATCGGCACACGGAGAAACACGGGTGAATCGGAGATAGTCAGCGTGGATTTGGTCATGGAAAGTCATCTTTGACAAACGTGATCGAGTACTTTGAAGAGGTAACCAGGAGTATTGATGAGGGTAATGCATTTGACGTGGACTTTCGCAAGGCTTTTGATAACATCCCTCATGGCAGACTGGTCAAGAAACCAAGAGCTCGTGGGATCCAAAGCAAAATAGTTTTCAAAGTTGGCTGTGAGATGGGAGGGAAGGTGATGTTTATGAGATTGGAAATCTGTACACAGTGCGGTTCTGCAGGGCCCAGTGCTGAGCCCCTTGCTGTTTGCGGTTGACACGAGTGATATGGACTCAAATGTCCTGGGCATGAACAAGAGGTTTGGGTGACAGGAAAATTGAGATATAAATATAGAGATTAAAGCCATAAACCGCAGGAGAACATCAGCAGGACAGTTAGCTGGGCAGAACTTTGAGGGGGCTTCAATCTAGGAGGTGTGAGGTAATGCATTTGGGAAGGGCTAATGAAGCAAAGGATTATGCCATGAATGGTTGGACCCTGGACAGTACTCAAGATCAGACTTTGATGTATATATCCACACAACTGTGAAGGTAGCAGGCAAGGTAGGTAAGGTGGTTGAAAGGTAAATGGGATACTTTCCTTCATTAGCTGAGAATCAATGCAAGCACAAAGAGGTTGTACTGGAATTGTGTAAAACACTGGTTAGACCACAGCTGGGGTACTGTGTGCAGTTCAGGTCACCACATTCTAGGGTGGACTTGATTACACGAGAGAGAGAGAGTACAGGGGAGATTTACCAGGCTGCTGCCTGGTTTGGGGGGTCGAAGGTGTGAGGAAAGAATGGACAGGCCAGGGTTGTTTTTCTTCGAGCTCTGAAGATCGAGAGGGGACCTGATAGAGGTGAATAAGATTATAAAGGGCATCGATGGTGTGGATAGGAAGGCACTTTTTCCAAGTGTAGAGGGAATCAATAACTAGGCACATTGATTTAAGGTGAGAGGTAGAAGGTTAAGTGGAGAGTTGAGAATTTTGTATCATCCAGTGTGTGGTGGGAGTCCGGAACTCACTGCTTGAAAGTGTGGTTGAGTCAGCAACTCTCGTAATGGATAAAGGATTAGTGTGGTCAGGTGTTTGTGGAGACACAATGGGCCAAATGGCCTCCTTCAGTGATGTAAACATCTCTGAGTCTATGAAGCAGCCGACTGAATACTTCTGAATTGTAGTCACTGTTGTAATATGGGAAAGACAACTTTGCAAAGTCCCAACATTGTCCCAAAGTGACAGTGAGTACATTTCTGTTAGTCATGTTCATGATTGAGGGATTAAATATTTGTCAGGTTACTGGGTAGAACTTCCCAGCTTTATTACCCTTGAAGTAAAGCCACACACGCAACTCTATCCATCTGAGAGAACAGACACTTAAACTTCTCATTCAGACAGTGGACTCTCCCATTGTGTTTTTTTTAAGATTAGATTCCCTACAGTGTGGAAACAGGCCCTTCGGCCCTACAAGTCAACACCAACCCCTCTGAAGAGTAACTCACCCAGATCCATTCCCCTACTCTATATTTACCCCTGACTAATGCACCAAACACTACGGGCAATTTAGCAAGGTTAATTCACCTGCTCTGCACATCTTTGGATTGTGGGAGGAAGCCCACACAGACATACGGGGAGAATGTGCAAACTCCACACAGACAGTTGCCCAAGGCAGGAATCAAACCTGGGTCCCTGGCGCTGGCGGGGCAGCAGTGCTAACCACTGAGCCACCTCCCACTCTGGTGTCTGACGTGGGACAAGAAGCCACACCCAAGTAACTCAAAGGCAACAATACTCGCGATAGAGTTATTATGGTGTATAACTGCATGAAGGAAGAAGGTATAGGAGGACATGTTAACATGGTGGGATAAAGTAAGCTGATATGAAACCTGTGTGGCACAGAAATACCAGCCTAGTCCTGTTTCTGTGCTGTAATCCGATACGGTTCAATAATATGTTGCGTTCTCTTCTTCATTCTGACTTCCAATTGGTCCACGCTGTCAGCCTCTGATCCCTTCCAGCCAGATTGTCCCGATCAGTGAAGGCACACAGAACCACAAACCAATAGGTCTGAGAAACTGGAAATGAGTGTCTGCTGAGAGAGGATGAGAAGTTACATTTGGAAAGCAGAATCTGAAAAGGATTTCTCGCTGAGCCACATGCAATTCTGAATAGGGGATGTAAGGAGCAGAGAACTCACCGCCACGAGGCTGAAAGACTGGTTTGGGAAAAAGTGGCTTCCAGTTTTGTGCAGGTATGGCACCAGTACTGGGGAGAATGGGATCCACACCATCAGGACATTCTTGGATCACTTGTTGTACCTGCATACCAAGTCTTTGTGACCCAATCATTGCAACACCGAGATCCCTCTGCAACTCAGAATTCTGCTATCGTTCTATGTTTAAATAATTTCTCTTCCTCCTTTTCTTTAATCTTTAATTACAGCTAATACTGGGGCGTTTTAATACTTTCTGTAGTGAAAACAGAAATATTTTTTTCTTCATTACATCCACTATTTCTTTATTATCTACTGTTAACTCCTCATTCTCACTCTCTAGAGGCCCAACACTCACTTCACTTACTATTTTGCATATTAATTAACTGTAGAAACTCTCCTTTGGGGTAGAAGTGACCTGTAAAAGAAGGACAGATTGCACCTAAATTGGAAGGGGTCTAATATACTGGCAGGGAAATTTGCTAGAACTGCTCGGGAGGATTTAAACTAGTAAGGTGGGAGTGGGGTGGGACCCAGGGAGATAGTGAGGGAAGAGATCAATCTGAGACAGGTACAGTTAAGAACAGAAGTGAATCAAACAGTTAGGGCAGGCAGGGACAAGTTAGGACTAATAAATTAAACTGCATTTATTTCAATGCAAGGGACCTAACAGGGAAGGCAGATGAATTCAGGGCATGGTTAGGAACATGGGACTGGGATATCATAGCAATTACAGAAACATGGCTCAGGGATGGACAGGTCTGGCAGCTTAATGTTCCAGGATACAAATGCAACAGGAAAGATAGAAAGGGAGGCAAGAGAGGAGGGGGAGTGGCATTTTTGATAAGGGATTACAGCTGGGCTGAGGGAGGATATTCCCGGAAATACATCCAGGGAAGTTATTTGGGTGGAACTGAGAAATAAGAAAAGGATGATCACCTTATTGGGATTGTATTATAGACCCCCCCAGAAGTCTGAGGGAAATTGAGAAACAAACTTGTTAGGAGATCTCAGCTACCCTGTAAGAATAATAGGGTAGTTATAGGAGGGGATTTTAACTTTCCAAACATCGACTGGGACTGCCATAGTGTTAAAGGTTTAGATGGAGAGGAATTTCTAAAGTGTGTACAAGACAATTTTCTGATTCAGTATGTGGATGTACCTACTAGAGAAGATGCGAAACTTGACCTACTCTTGGGAAATAAGGCAGGGCAGGTGGCTGAGGTGTCAGTGGGGGAGCACTTTGGGGCTAGCAACAATAATTCTATTCTTTTTAAAATAGTGATGGGAAAGGATAGACCAGATCTAAAAATTGAAGTTCTAAATTAGGGAAAGGCCAATTTTGACTGTATTAGGCAAGAACTTTCGAAAGCTGATTGGAGGCAGATGTTCGCAGGTAAAGGGACGGCTGGAAAATGGGAAGCCTTCAGAAATGAGATAACAAGAATCCAGAGAAAGTATATTCCTCTCAGGGTGAAAGGGAAGGCTGTAGATATAGGGAATTGAGGGTTTGGTTAAGAAAAAGAAGGAAGCATATAGAACATAGAACAGTACAGCACAGAACAGGCCCTTCAGCCCACGATGTTGTGCTGACCACTGATCCTCATGTATGCACCCTCCAGTTTCTGTGACCATATGCATGTCCAGGAGTCTCTTAAATGTCCCCAATGACCCTGCCACCACAACTGCTGCTGGCAACACATTCCATGCTCTCACAACTCTCTGTGTAAAGAACCTGCCTCTGACATCCCCTCTCTACTTTCCTCCAACCAGCTTAAAACTATGACCCCTCGTGTTAGCCATTTCTGCCCTGGGAAATAGTCTCTGGCTATCGATTCTATCTATGCCTCTCATTATCTTGTATACCTCAACTAGGTCCCCTCTCCTCCTCCTTTTCTCCAATGAAAAATATCCGAGCTCAGTCAACCTTTCTTCATAAGATAAGCCCTCCAGTCCAGGCAGCGTCCTGGTGAACCTCCTTGAACCCGCTCCAAAGCATCCACATCTTTCCTATAATAGGGCGACCAGAACTGGACGCAGTATTCCAAGTGCAGTCTAACCAAAGTTTTATAGAGCTGCAACAAGGTCTCACGACTCTTACACTCAATCCCCCTGTTAATGAAAGCCAAAACACCATATGCTTTCTTAACAACCCTGTCCGGTATATGTCAGGTATAGACAGGATAGATCGAGTGAATCTTTGGAAGAGTATAAAGGAAGTAGGAGTATACTTAAGAGGGAAATCAGGAGGCCAAAACGGGACATGAGATAACTTTGGCAAATAGAATTAAGGAGAATCCAAAGGGTTTTTACAAATATATTAAGGACAAAAGGGTAACTAGAGAGAGAATATGGCCCCTCAAAGATCAGCAAGGTGGCCTTTGTGTGGAGCCACAGAAAATGGGGGCAATACTAAATGAATATTTTGCATCAGTATTTATTGTAGAAAAGTATATGGAAGATATAGACTGTAGGGAAATAGATGGTGACATCTTGCAAAATGTCCAGATTACAGAGGAGGAAGTGCTGGATGTCTTGAAACAGTTAACGGTGGATAAATCCCCAGGACCTGATCAGGTGTACTCGAGAACTCTGTGGGAAGCTAGAGAAGTGATTGCTGGGCCTCTTACTGAGATATTTGTATCATCGATAGTCACAGGTGAGGTGCCGGAAGACTGGAGGTTGGCTAACGTGGTGCCACTGTTTAAGAAGGGCGGTAAAGACAAGCCAGGAAACTATAGACTGGTGAGCCTGACCTCAGTGGTAGGCAAGTTGTTGGAGGGAATCCTGAGGGACAGGATGTACATGTATTTGGAAAGGCAAGGACTGATTAGGGATAGTCAACGTGGCTTTGTGCGTGGGAAATCATGTCTCACAAACTTGATTGAGTTTTTTGAAGAAGTAACAAAGAAGATTGATAAGGGCAGAGCAGTAGATGTGATCTATATGGACTTCAGTAAGGCATTTGACAAGGTTCCCCATGGGAGACTGATTAACAAGATTAGATGTCATAGAATAAAGGGAGAACTAGCCATTTGGATACAGAACTGGCTCAAAGGTAGAAGACAGAGGGTGGTAGTGGAGGGTTGTTTTTCAGACTGGAGACCTGTGACCAGTGGAGAGCCACAAGGATTGGTGCTGGGTCCTCTACTTTTTGTCATTTACATAAATGATTTAGATGCGAGCATAAGAGGTACAGTTAGTAAGTTTGCAGATGACACCAAAATTGGAGGTGTAGTGGACAGCGAAGAGGGTTACCTCAGATTACAACAAGATCTGGACCAGATGGGCCAGTGGGCTAAGAAGTGGCAGATGGAGTTTAATTCACATAAATGCGAGGTGCTGCATTTTGGGAGAGTGAATCTTAGCGGGACGTATACACTTAATGGTAAGGTCCTAGGGAGTGTTGCTGAACAAAGAGACCTTAGAATGCAGGTTCATAGCTCCTTGAAAGTGGAGTCGCATGTAGATAGGATATTGAAGAAGATGTTTGGTATGCTTTCCTTTATTGGTCAGAGTATTGAGTACAGGAGTTGGGAGGTCATGTTGCGGCTGTACAGGACATTGATTAGGCCACTGTTGGAATATTGCGTGCAATTCTGGTCTCCTTCCTTTGATTAGATGAGATTACTGACAGTGTGGAAACAGGCCCTTCGGCCCAACAAGTCCACACCGACCCGCCGAAGCGCAACTCACCCATACCCCTACATTTACCCCTTACCTAACACTACGGGCAATTTAGCATGGCCAATTCACCTGACCCGCACGTCTTTGGACTGTGGGAGGAAACCGGACCACCCGGAGGAAACCCACGCAGACACGGGGAGAACGTGCAAACTCCACACAGTCAGTCGCCTGAGTCGGGAATTGAACCCGGGTCTCTGGTGCTGTGAGGCAACAGTGCTAACCACTGTGCCACCGTGCTGCCCCTACCGTGCTTCCTATTGGAAAGATGTTGTGAAACTTGAAAGGGTTCAGAAAAGATTTACAAGGATGTTGCCAGGGTTGGAGGATTTGAGCTGTAGGGAGAGGCTGAACAGGCTGGGGCTGTTTTCCCTGGAGCATCGGAGGCTGAGGGGTGACCTTATAGAGGTTTACAAAATTATGAGGGGCATGGATAAGATGAATAGGCAAAATCTTTTCCCTGAGATCAGGGAGTCCAGAACTAGAGGGCATAGGTTTAGGGTGAGAGGACACAGATATAAAAGAGACCTAAGGGGCAACCTTTTCATGCAGGGGGTGGTATGTGTATGGAATGAGCCGCCAGAGGAAGTGGTGGAAGCTGGTACTAGTCCCAGACCCACTCTTCTCCCCTTCAAACTGAACATATCATGTAATCATTTATGACCATTTAAGAGGCATTTGGATGGGTATATGAATAGGAAGGGTTTGGAGGGATATGGGCCGGGTGCTGGCAGGTGGGACTAGATTGGGTTGTGATATCTGGTCGGTGTGGACAGGTTGGATCGAAGGGTCTGTTTCCATGCTGTACATCTCTATGACTCTATGACTCTATGTCTGTTCTTACATTTCCAGCTAGCTTCTTCTCACATTCTGATTTATGTGTCCCGGTTAGCACATTAGTCTTTAGTCAACCATGTATGGCCGGTCCGTCCCTTAGAAACTTTCTTTATAGTAGGAACCTACTTGTTCTGAAATATCCCTTTAAATATCTACAAGGTTTCTTTACTGACCTATCCTCAAGCCCAATGTCACAGTTTACCTCAGCCATCTTAGCTCACTTGCTAAAAATACTAGACATAATAGTTTAAAATACTAGTCCCAGACCCACTCTTCTCCCCTTCAAACTGAACATATCATGTAATCATTTATGATCACTGTAACCTGCAGTTGCCTTTACTCTGTGGTCATTAATTAATTTTTTTGGATTACACACAAAACGGAGGCAATTATAGCTGGATTTTTAATCCAGAGACGCAGATAATATTTGAGGGACTTTCTTCTCAGATGGCAGAGTTCGAATTCAGTAAGAAAATTTGGAATTTATGGTGACCATGAATCAATTGTCAGAAAATCCCAGTTGGTTCACTAACGTGCTGGAGGGGAGGAAACTGCCATCCAGATCCACAGCAATGTGGCGGACTCTTAGCGACCCTCTGAGCAATTAAGGATGTGCAATAAATGCTGACCTAGCCAACGATGCCCTAATCCCATGAATGGATTAAAAAAAAAGTCATCAATAGCCTTGTCTCTATTCAGATTAGATTACTTACAGTGTGGAAACAGGCCCTTCGGCCCAACAAGTCCACACCGACCCGCCGAAGCGCAACCCACCCATGCCCCTACATATACCCCTTACCTAACACTACAGGCAATTTAGCATGGCCAATTCACCTGACCCACACATCTTTGGACTGTGGGAGGAAACCGGAGCACCCGGAGGAAACCCACGCAGACACGGGGAGAACATGCAAACTCCATACAGTCAGTCGCCTGAGGCACGAATTGAACCCAGTTCCCTGGCGCTGTGAGGCAGCAGTGCTAACCACTGTGCCACCGTGTTCAGTTCCAGAACATACTACCCTAGGTAACTAACTGAGACTACAGCTACCAATCTGATTTTTTCCAGTTTATATGTACATTAAAACAACACAGGGTTACTGTTGCCTGTTTTACATATGCACGCAATATTTTGTTTTGTATACTTTATGTATACACCAGATGACATTTATGCAGCACCCAGTTGTGATATTGTTCACGCTATCAATTCATTTGTTTTGTTATAAATGCTACATGCATTCAGATACAGAACTGTCCGTTTCTTTCATTATCTTCAGAACATTTGACTGCTTGGTGTGCTCATAGAGTTTTTTCTCTCTCTTCCTCTTCGAACATAGAACAGTACCGCCCAGAAACAGGCTCTTCAGCCCACTGTGTCTGTGCCTGCCATTCTCTGACTTTGATTTTACTATTTTGTTCTCCTGCCTGACCTCTGACCCTTGCTCTATTATACTGATTTAAGGTTGATCGCTCAATCCCTCATTTAGTTTAAAACCCTGTGTACTTTCCTCACCACGTTGCTTGCAATCCTAACATGGTTCTTGGGTACACCGTCCTACTGGCATAGATACCACTTTTCCTCATATTGATGCCAATGCCCCAGGATACAGAATCCACTTCTTCCACACCTATCTCTGAGCTGGCCATTCACCTCTCGAATCATATTGATCATGTGCCAATTTTCACGTGGCCCTAGCAGCAATGTGACCGTTGAGATTATGTTTCCTTAATTTATCATGGGATCTCTCGTGTTCCCTCAACAGAACCTCTTTCCTGGTTCTATCTATGTCATTGGTACCCACATGGACCCCAATGCAATGTTCCTTTCTAGTACAGAACAGATTTGGGTGAACCCACGCACAGGGCAGACAACACTGTCGTCTGACTCACATACATTGTTCCAGCAAGCAATGCAAATCCACCTCTTTGTATCGCCCTTCCTACTGTGAAACCAGCTTTATAAGTATGACCAGCTCAGTGAAGTACCGAGGGGGTGCTGCAAGGCCCAATTAAACATTAAAATGCCTTACCCTGTGGGAGATCTGCTGACAGTACTGCGACGACACGATCACTGTGCCCAAATAGTCTGATCGTTGCTGTGTAGGCTATAAGGGTCACACGCTGAGGGTCTAACCAAAGGACTAAGTAATCCAAAACTGACCAAACTGATTATGTAGAGAGGTCAGAACAATTTACCAAGGTGATGGTGTCAAAACAGAGCAGTAAGGACGATTCGACAGATACAGAACAATGTGGTCACATGTAGCACGAGACGAACCCAAAATCACAGCTGAGGCCGCCTTCATAGGCATGGAACTCCGTTTCTGCTCAGAAATTCTATGTTGTTGTGTATCACAAAGGTAGCCATGCTGTGTACAAAGTTAAAAATCACACAGCACCAGGCTACAGTCCAACTGGTTTAATTTGAAGGCACTAGCTTTCAGAACGCTGCCCCTTCACCAGGTGGTTGTGGAGTATACCTGATGAAGGAGCAGCGCTCCGAAAGCTAGTGCTTGCAATTAAACCTGTTGGACTATAACCTGGCGTTGTGTGATTTTTAACTTTGTACACCCCAGTCCAACACCGGCATCTCCACATCATTGCTGTGTACAAATTGGCTGCTGCATTCCCCACAGCGACAACACTTCAGATATACCTCATTGACTGTGAAGTGTTTGGGGCTGTTTAGTGGTCATGAAAGGCGTTATATCAATCCATGTTCTTCCTTTTGTATTATGGACCTTGACCCTTCACCCGTAATACGTCGGTTTGGCAATGTCAAGCATCTCAATGCAGAGTAAAGTTTGCTTGTTTCGAATACCTCAAGCTCACATCCTTAGATATATATTTTTTATTGATGCCACAGAGTGCATTTATGAAATGCCTTTAACACAAAACATGCCCTGACAGCTCTCTCCACAATTCCTTCTTGTGCTAAATACTTGGAGATTTTTCTCCCTGGTTTTCAGTTTCCACATTGTCCAATCTATTATAGTAATTGTTCCATCGATTGTGAGATGATTTGTGCAGTAGCTGTATTCCTCTGATAATCAGAGCTGAAGACAATAAGTGAGTGGTGGGGGGAGGTGGGGGGTGGATGATTGGTATTTTTCAGCTGACGTATAATTCTGGTGGAAATTTGAAATCGATGTTTCATGCTCAGGTTCCTCTACAACTCATAATTTAATCGTCAACAGAACTGGGAGTTTGCTGACAACACTACCCAATAGGTGATGATAGATTGTGAGTGATTTTAGTCAGGCCATACACTCGATGAAGGATAGGTCTGGTGGAAAAGCAGCATCTTTCTTTATTCACCCAACTTGCATGCGCAAAAACCAAACACTGTGTTTGGGAGCATCTCTCATTCTTCAGTGGAACGCCATTCAGATAACGTGTGAATGCTTGGTCGACTTCCAAAGCGTCATGTGTACAAAATAGAAGAGGAATAGGCCAACATTTCTGGCTTTTATGAGGTCAGCCAGCAGTCCTTATAGAATAAGAGTTCCCTGATTGGGGCTGTTAACCGGGTCCAATCAGGGAACCCTGGCTGGCAGATATATACAGGAGTGTCAGAGGTTCTGTCCACTCTGAGAGCAGGCTGTGAGGGAGCTGGACCACTGTCAAGTACTATGCAGTAGCTAAAGGATGATGGGATTCCGGCCTCTGTCGAGTTATTGCACCATACAGAGTGGACAGTGAATTTGCTGCAATGGTCCTCAGATGTCCTAAACGTCTCAGATCGCATCAAAGTCTCACGTGCCATCACGAATCATGTCATGGTATCATATCGGAGACTGCAGTGAGGTTGCAGGCTCCAAGGAGCTGAGGTGATGCTGTTTTGTGTCACACTACAGCCACCTCATCAATTGAACTGGGTTCCCAGAATATTACCTGAGTTTCTGGATTAGTAAATCCCGCAATAATACCACTAGGCCATTGCCTCCTCCTCTGTCATAGCATGATACCTGCTTTGATAGCTGTCTGTGGTTACCTTGCTTTGAATGGTGGTCTACAGATGACGGTTTTCCCTCTCATGATACCTCTTGATTCTCTGAGTGGAGAGAGAGAAACAGAGTTAATGTTTCCAGTCTGAAATGATGCTCCTTCAGAAGGATTGAGCTTCAGCTCTGAAGAAGATTTATACCAGACTCAGAATGTTAGCTCTGCTTCTGTCTTCACAGATGCTGCCTGACCTGCTGTGTTCCTCCAACATTGTCTGTGTTTGATACCTTTGCGGGGGGTTCCTGTGTTTCTAACTTGACCTTCATAAAGCTGGCTGTCTCCTGCTCTCTCTCTCTCTCTGCTGGTATCAGAATAGCATCATCTCTTACATAGCAAAAGTGGTTTCCCGAGGGTGGGGGATATCAGACTGAGAGGACACAATTTTCAAGTGAGAGGGGAAAGCTTTAAAAGGGACCGAGGGGCAACCTTTTCACACCGAGGGTGGTACGTGTGTGGAATGAGATGCTTGTGAAAGTGGTAGGTGCAGCTACAGTTAGAACATTCAAAAGACATTTGGACATGAATAGAAAGGGTTTAGAGGGAAATAGGCCAAACGCTGGCAAGTGGGAGTGGTTTGGGCGGCACGGTGGCACAGTGGTTAGCACTACTGCCTCACAGCGCCAGGGACCTGGGTTCAATTCCTGCCTCAGGCGACTGACTGTGTGGAGTTTGCACGTTCTCCCTGTGTCTGCGTGGGTTTCCTCCGGGTGCTCCGGTTTCCTCCCACAGTCCAAAGATGTGCGGGTCAGGTGAATTGGCCATGCTAAATTGCCCGTAGTGTTAGGTAAGGGGTATATGTAGGGGTATGGGTGGGTTGCGCTTTGGTGGGTCGGTGTGGACTTGTTGGGCCGAAGGGCCTGTTTCCACACTGTAAGTAATCTAATCTAATCTTTAGTTTGGGAAACCTAGTCAGCATGGTCCGAAGGGACTGTTTCTGTGTTGTGTGACTCTACGTCATTCATTATCATGGAGTGGACAGGGGGAAACTGTTTCTGCTTGTAAAAGAACGAGATGGCGTTGATTTTAAAGTGGTCTGGGTGAGGTTTTTCACTCAGTGAGTAATTAGGGTATGGAACACACTGCCTGGAAATATGGTGGGAGCAGATACAGTCAAGACATTTAAGAGGGGCACAAAATGAAAACGATGTCAAAGAGTGTCTGGGGAGAGAGCAAGGTGATGGTGCCCTTGAAAGAGCTGAATGCAACATGATAGTTCTGGGATTCTGTGATGCCCTGCTCTTTTAGTGAAATAGCAAACTGTCCTCATCCAGCTCCTGGGCCTGAAGTGTCAAGCTGAGCACCGGTCCCCTTACTCTGGTGGTTCAGTTAAAGGTCCCCTGCATCCATCTGGCAGTGGGCAGCATGCCTGGTGTTCTGGTCCACATCTTCCCCTCAAACGAAAGCAGGTTTGTATTCCACTGCTGGTCCACTGTGAGTACTCACGGTGTGGAAAGTTACTGCCAGGGTTACCCACGGCAACTGCACCAAGACTCACGTCCATGCCTTAACGGGGACTGAGAAATGAGCTAGAATTGAAAGTCTTCCTTTCAGTTGAATGTCCAGTTGTATATCTCATGCTTTGCGAGAATGTCGCTTTTATTCATGGATTTGTGGTGGATCAGAGGCCTGTTTCCGTCTGCAACCCCCTGTGGTATAGTCTAAAGCTCTGGCTCGAGAATTGTAAGGGACTGAAAGGTGAAGCATTGCTCAATCAGTTGGCTGTGTCCTCCAGGGACTGCGTGAGATAAATACCCAATTACTGGATCCTTTGGAGGAAGGTGTTAGCATTTAATGACCTGTCATTAAAGAGACTGTGGAGGCTAGAGAGGACTGCAGGTTGAATGCTTTTTTCTGAGCCCATCTGCTGTCAGAGGGGGGAAGGGAGGTGGAAATTGAATGGCTTCATTTCAAAGATAAACTCGCACATAAGTAGAGCCTGGTGAAGATTTCAAGCCAGAGGTTCATCAACACCACAGATAAAGCAGAGAAGGCGTTCTGTCAGAGTACCTCTCTGTGTGCTGGGGATTGGAGTGCACAGGGGTAGCTACAACCCTCTGCTTTCCCGTGCTGAGATGTTGGTTTTCTAAAATTCCGACGCAAACGCTTGGCACCAGGAGCCAGACGCCAAGTCACAGCAAATCCCATCCTCACCACCGGGGTACAGCTCAGTGATAGGTGCCAGCCACACTGAATCAGGCAGTATTTGTGGGTGAGTCCCATTCCATAACCCAAATTTCAGACCTTGCTTCCAACTTCCAGGTGATATGTTAAACTGGGGCTCTCTCAGGCAACTCTGGAGAGCACAGGTATTATTTATGGCCCCCCCCCCAGGCCAATATTAATCACTCAACCAACATTCCAGAAACGTTGGACATTATCATGTGGGCTTCTGTGGAGTCTTGCTGTGTTTCCTACATTACAGCATTGACTACACTCCAGAGTCCTTTTTTTTTATTCCCTACAGTGTGGAAACAGGCCCTTCGGCCCAACAAGTCCACACCGACCCTCCAGAGAGTAACCCGCCCAGACCCATTTGGTGAACTCTCAAGCTCTTTGAGTCCGCTTGACGTTATGAAAGGTGCCACATTTACGTCACTCTTTCATGATATTGGACTTGGCTTGGTTGGTCCAGCATTACCAGCCCATGCCCAGTCTGCTCTTGAGGAGGGGGTGGTAAGTTGCCCCCTCGAACCGCTACAGTCCTCTGGGTGTTACTACAACATCATTACCATTAGGGAGAGGATTCCAGGACCTTCACTCAGTGACATTCAGGGAACAGCGGTGTATTTCCAAGTGAGAATAGTGGGTGACTTGGAGGGGAGCTTGCAGGTTGGTTTTGTCTTGGGCAATATACCAATGCAATGTGCTTCATAAGTGGCACAGAACTGTCATTTCATAGGTGGACAGCACAAAGCTTTGGAGTATGACCTTGCTGGTATGACCCATGATCATAAAGACCTTCTTTCTGCACAGAACTCAGAGGGACACAGACTATCCAAACTCTGTCCTCTCAATATTTCTATTGGTTTGATCAATTGGCATTGATTCATGGCAGGAGTAGGATATCTGCTCATTCAGTTAGATCATGGTTGATCTGCAACCATAGGATATAGGAACAGAATTAGATCATTTGGCCCATCAAGCCTGATTCATCATTCAACCATAGCTGACGTTTTTAACCCCATTCTCCTGCCTTCTCCTTGTAACCCCTTAATCCCCTTAATCATTAAAAATCCATCTATCTCTGACTTAAATTCATCCAATGACTTGGCCTCCACACCTCTCTGCAGCAATGAGTTCCACAGATTCACCAGCCTCAGGCTGAAGAAATTCCTCCTCATCTCAGTCCTCAAGGTTCCTCCCTTCACCCAAAGGCTGTGCCCTTGGCTCCTTCTACTCATGGAAACATCTCGTCTGTGCCCACTCTATCCAGGCCCCTCATCATTCTGTCAGTTTCAATCAGACCCACCCCATCCTTCTAAACTCCATCAAGTATAGACCCAGAGTCCTCAACCGCTCCTCATATGACAAGTTCTTCATCCCTGGGATCAGACTTGTAGACCCCCCTCTATGCCCCCTACAATGCCAGCATATCCTTCCTTAGATACAAGACCCAAAACTACGCACAATATTCCAAATGTGGTCTGACCACAGCCTTATACAGCATCAGCAGTTTCTCTGCTCTTATAATCTAGCCCTGTTGAAATGAATGCTAACATTGCATTTGCCTTCCAGACTGCCACCCGAACCTGCATGTTACCTGAAGAGAATCCTGAACTTGGACTCCCAAGACCCATTCAGCTTCACATTTCCAAAGCCTTTCCACATTTAGAAAATAGTCTACACCTCTACTCTTCCTGTGAAAGTGCATAACCTCACACTTTCCCACATTGTATTCCATCTGCCACTTGTTTGCCCTCTCTCCTAGCCTGTCCAAGTCCTCTCGCAGCCTCCCCACATCCTCAGCACGATCTGTACCTCCACCTAACTTTGTGTCATCTCCAACCTTAGCAATAATGCCTTCAGTTCCTTCATCCGTGTGTGATGGGAATAGTTGTGGTCCCAACAGTGAGTGCTGTGGAACTCCACTAACCACTAGCAGCCGTCCTGAAAAAGACCCCCTTATCCCTCCTCTCTGTCTTCTGCCAGTCAGCCAATGCTCTGTCCATGTCAGTACTTTGCCCCTAACACCATGGGCTCTTAGCTTATTTAGCAGTTCCCGTGTGGCACCTTGTCAAAGGCCTTCTGGAAATGTAAATAGACCACATCCATTGGTTCTCCTTTGTCTAACTTGCTTGTTACCTCCTCAAATAATTCTAACAGATTTCTCAGGCATGGCCTTCCTTTGAAGAAACTGTGCTGACTCAGCCCTGTTTCACCGTGCACTTCAAGTATCCAGCAATCTCATCCTTATTAATGGATTCTCAAATCCTACCAATGTCCGAGGTCAGGCTAATTGCCAATAGTTTCCTGTCTTTTGCATCCCTCCCTCCCTCCCTTCTGAAACAGAGGTGTTGCTTTGGCTATTTTCCAGTCCTTTGGAAGCCTCCCTGACTCAACACCATGTACTCCCTCTGCTCCATGTTTCTATAATCCTTTATTTACCAGGGAACTATCAATCTCAAGCTTGAAAGGCCCAGTGGGATCCACAGAGAAACCCTTTTTGTTCAAAGAAATAGTTTCTTCAGTGATCTGAGTCTAATTTTAAGACTAAAGCCCCCCCCCCACCCCCTTGTTCATGATCTGAGGAAATACTTTCTTTGAATCGATCCTCGTTTTAACATTTGATAACCCTCTGTAAGGTTGCCCCTCATTGCGGAGAAAGATGTTTACCAAGGGACAGATTAGCAGGAAGTCAGGCTTTGTATCTCTATCAACAAACTTACATCTCAACAGGTCTCCCAGTTCCCCAGTGATCATTACCTCTTGGTCTTCTCTTCCTCACTAAACTAGGAGGGGCGGCACGGTGGCTCAGTGGTTAGCACTGCTGCCTCACAGTACCAGGGACCCAGGTTCAATTCCAGCCTGGGGTGACTGTCTGTGTGGAGTTTGCACGTTCTCCCCGTGTCTGCGTGGGTTTCCTCTGGGTGCTCTGGTTTCCTCCCACAGTCCAAAGAGGTGCAGGTTAGGGAAAGTGTCCAGGCATGTGTAGGCTATTTGGGTTAGCCGTGGGGAATGCAGGGTGACAGCGGTGGAGGTGGATCTGGGTAGGGTGCTCTTCAGAAGGTTGGTGTGGACATGATAGGCCTGCCCCCACAATGTAGGGGTTCTATGATGAGGCTGAAACTAATTTGTGCACTGGGAAGGGGGGGAACCCTCAATCCTTTTTTAGAAGGATTTAGATTAAATGCAGGGCTTTGTTTCTCTCTCCTTGGGCAGCACGGTGGCTCAATGGTCAGCACTGCTGCCTCACAGCACCAGGGTCCCAGGTTCGATTCCAGCCTCGGGTGACTGTCTGTGTGGTGTTTGCACGTTCTCCCCGTGTCTGTGTGGGTTTCCTCCGGGTGCTCCGGTTTCCTCCCACATTCCAAAGATGTGCAGGCCAGGTGAATTGGCCATGCTAAATTGTCTATAGTTATTAGGTGCATTAGTCAGAAGAGGGGGAGGGTTGCTCTTCGAAGGGTCAGTGTGGGCTTGTTGGGCCGAAGGGCCTGTTTCCACACTGTAGGGAATCTAATCTAAATTCAAATTCAACCATCTGCAATAGCAGGATTTGAACCCAGGTCCCGAGAACATTACTTGGGTTTCTGGATTAATAGTCCACCAACAATACTGCTGGGCCAATGCCTACCCCACTTCAGACAGCGATGAGGAGAACTGCTTTTCTCTCTCGGGGAGGGGGAGGGGTGCGCGTGAGGGTGTGGATGTGGAGGTGGAATGGGTTGGGGAGAGTAGACAGGAAAATGGAGTTGAGGCCGTGGTCACATCAGCCATGTCTTAGTGAACAGTACAGCAGACTCGAGGGACTGAGTGGCCAAAACCAGCTCCTGATTGGTTATGCCACCTGTACCAATGGCACAAGATGGGCATGTCACAGAGATTTACCTGTGATTAACCGTGGAGATTGCAACTCCATGGAAAAAGAACACAAACATTGGCAGCAAAAGACCACAGATCACATATTTTCGCCTTTATTAAGATATTGCACAAACAGCCTTGCAAATGTAGAGATACTTCAGGAAATACCACATTTAGGACAGAATCCAAATTTGAGACATGACACATTGTACTATTGTATCACTGGAGGATCAAGTGATTTGGGACTGATGGTTCCCAAAGCTCTCGACCAATGGGATCCTCTTCCTGGCTTGTCTCGGTCCATTGTTGACGTATTGATCGGGCTTTGATCGCCCTGATTGGCCGTTGACTCTGTAAATATTAAATCATGTAACAGCCAGAGTGGCGGATGGCGAATGAGATGGGCTTGAGCCTGTTTAAGTCAGTCAATTCCTATTTTCTTGCCAACTGTACAACTGAATGCGGCAATTCACACACGAGCACAGCGGAAGACGTAACAGAGCAATCAATAGCAAAGTTTAAAAGAACATGTAAGCTCAGCTTTCATCCTCCAGGAATGAACAGTCAAAATCAATCGAGGCTTTGTCTGGATCATTCTGTCAGAGAGTAAATTGTGCAATTCTGCAATGATTTTCAGTGAAGCTGACGGTTATTGAAGGGAGCAATTCAATTGATTAGTGACCTTTCTCTGTGCTGATTCTGAATTTCTGCACCTTTCTGACTAGAAGCTGAACGTTACATTTCGTTTACAGCACTGAAACAGGCCATTCAGCCCGTCATGTGCCAATGCCCATGCTGTACGGAGGCCTCCTCCCACCTTAAGTCATCTTACCCTGCTTCTTCTGTTTCTTTCTCCGTGAGTTTATCTCAACTCCCCCTACATGTGTCTGTAATTCCTCTCGGGTGGTTGTGAATTCATCATTCTGTCCATTCTCCAGACAATTCTCCGGAATTCGTTGTTGGAATTTCTTTTAGCAACTTGGGGCATTCAGCCCCTCGCGTCTGTTCCACAATTCAATGAGATCGCGGCTGATCTGTGACCTAACTCCACATACCTGGCTATGGCCCATAATCCCTGAGTACATTGCAACATTTAAGAGACATTAGGATGGGTATATGAATAGGAAGGGTTTGGAGGGGTATGGGCCGGGTGCTGGCAGGTGGGACTAGATTGGGTTGGGATGCCTAGTCAGCATGGACGGGTTGGACCGAAGGGTCTGTTTCCATGCTGTACGACTCTATGATCTTTGTGAAACAAATAAAAAATCTATCGCAGATTTACAATTAGTAAATGATCCAACATCCACTGCTGTCTGTGGAAGAGAATTCCACACATTTACCACCCTTTGTGTGTAGAAGTGGTTCCTGAAGCACTGTATCCTTTTTGTGGAGCTGGGAAAGCACAGCCAGTCAGGCAGCATCTGAGGAGCAGGAGAATCGACGTTTCGAGCATAAGCCCTACATCAATCCTGATGAAGGGCTGATGCCCAAAATGTGGACTCTCCTGCTCCTCGGATGCTGCCTGACCGGCTGTGCTTTTCCCATTCTATACATTTCGACTGATTCTCCAGCATCTGTGGTTCTCACTTTCTCCCATATATAGGTTTTGAATTCCACACACAACTGGGATGTCTTCTGCACGGCTACTCTGTTGAATCCCTTTGGAATTTTAAACATTCCTACCCAGTCATCCCTCAATTCTCTGTTTCCTGGTGAAAGGAAGCTTGACTTCAGCTGATGTCTTGTTCGTAGCAAAGGGAACCAAAGCTGTTTTCACTCTGTCGCTTCCTTAGCCCAAGTATGACCTCTGCCCTACCCCACCCTAGGACAAAGACCTTGCCTATTTACCCTATCCATGCCTCCTCCTGATTATATAAACCTCCATAAGGTCACCCCTCAGCCTCCGATGCTCCAGAGAAAACAGCCTCAGCCTATTCAGCCTCTCCCTCTAGCTCAAACCCACCAGTCCCGGCAAAATCGTTGTAAATCTTTTCTGCACCATCTCAAGTTTATACCTTTCCTATAGCAGGGACACCAAAACTGACTGCAGTATTCACAAATATAATGTCTTACTTTAAAAGAAATGTTGTACTGAAAACTTCAGTTCAGGACTATGATTCATTTTTGTGACAGTTTACAAAGCACTGGGCCAGCACATGTTCATTAACTGGCTTTACTGGTTTTTCTTTCTGGATTCACTGGTGAAGAACAGTCACCAGAAATGGGCTGTGCCAGAAATCAGGAATACTATCAAAGCCAGAGTTAATGGTTCGGTGAGATTTCAGGGGGTTATTAGAGCTGGAGAAGATTGGAGAATGTCGACCTAGGAGAGAAAGCAGAGAGGAGATGTAACGAGAGTCATAGAGATGTACAGCACGGCAACAGACCCTTCGGTCCAACATGTCAATGCTGACCAAATACAGGCAGTTCTTCTATAACGCGGTGGTTGGGTTCTTGTGCGACCCCACGTTATTGCGCAATGAAAATTGCATTTAAAGTGCTGGCAATGCTGTCGCATTATAGCCAACAATGCATTTTAAATGTCCATGCTTTGGAAACAGCATCACCAATTCATCAACTGCATTACAGCCAATTCACGTTGACAAAATGCGCAATATAGCAGAATGACCTGTACCCTAAACTGACCTCGTCCCATTTGCCAGCATTTGGCCCTAATCCCTCTAAACTTTTTCTCTTCATGTACCCATCCAGATGCCTTTTAAATGGAACATAAAACGGTACAGCAGAGTACAGGCCCTTCAACCCTCCATGTTGTGCTGGCCTTTTATCCTACTCTAAGATCAGACTAACCTACATATCCTTCATTGTACTATCTTCCATTGTGCCTATCCAAGAGTCACTTAAATGTCCCTGACTCTACTCCCACTGCTGGCAGTTCATTCCACGCACTCACCACTCTCTGTGTAAAGAACCTCCCTCTGACATCTCCCCTAAACCTTCCGCCAACCACCTTAAAATTATGCCCCCTTGTGATAGACATTTCCCCTTTGTACTGGGACAAAGTTCTCTGGTTATCCACTCTCTCTATGCCTCATCATCTTGTACACTTCTATCAAATCACCTGTCATAGTTGTTTGCTCCAACAAGAAAAGCCTTAGTTCCGTCAACCTTTCTTCATCAGACATGCCCTCCAGTCCAGGCTCCTCTGCACCCTCTCTAAAGCTTCTACATCGTTCCTACGATGAGACGACCTGAACGGAACACAATATTCCAAGGGTGGTTTAACCAGGACTCTACAGAGCTGAAGCTTAACCTCACGGCTCTTAAACTCAATCCCCCTGCTAATGAAAGCCAACACGCCATACGCCTTCTTGACAACCCTATCAATCTAGGCAACAATTTTGAGGGATCTATGAACATGGATCTCGAGATCTCTCTGTTCCTCCACACTGCCAAGAATCCCGTATTCTGCATTCAAATTCGATTTTCCAAAGTGAATTACTTCACACTTTTCTGGGTTGAATTCCTGGACCTGCCTCGATTGGCAGAAATGAATGGTTCAAGAACAGGAGCACAGAGATTTAAAGTAATTGGGAAAAGAAGCAGATGTGGTATGACAGAGAACTTATGTTCTACACAGCAAGGAGATGGGGTCTGGAATTAACCCAAGGGTGGCTGGGCAACTTGAGGCAATGAGATGTTATCTGAAAAGGAATAATGTGCAAAGATACAATGAGAAGGAAGCACTATGTTGCTCCTTTGGAAAACTGGGAGGCATGAGATCATAGAACAACTTGAATACAGGAACAAGATATTTTAATCTGAGGAGTTACTGGATCAGACACCAATGAAGGCACAGAGGTAAATGAGATTTAGTGCCTGGCCCTCATCAGGAGAGCTGAAAATGTGTTGCTGGAAAAGCGCAGCAGGTCAGGCAGCATCCAAGGAACAGGAAATTCGATGTTTCGGGCATAAGCATCAGGAGAGGAATGGATAATAAATACAAAGAGAATGCTGGAGAAACTCAGCAAGTCTGGTAGCATCTGTAAAGAGAGAGAGATAGATACAGTCAACATTACAGGTTATAAGCACAAGAAGTGTTGCAGAAACTCAGCAACTCTGGCAGCATCTGTAGAGAGAGGGAGAGAGAGAGAAAGCTAATATTACAGGTTATTAACACAAAAAGTGTTGCAGAAACTCTGCAGGTCTGGCAGCATCTGTGGAGAGAGAGAGCAAAGCAGTTAACATTACAGGTTATAAACACAAGAAGTGTTGCAGAAACTCAGCAGGTCTGGTGGCATCTGTGGAGAGAGAGAGACAGAGGTAGCGTTTTGTGTTCAGTGACCCTTCTTGAGAGCTCTCGTTCTGCTTGAACTCTGAAGAAGAGACATACTAGACTCAAAACGTTAACTCTGTTTCTCTCTCCACAGACCTATTGAGTTTCTCCACCATTTTGTTTCAGCTCTCCGCAGTATTTTGCTTCCATGAGAGGAGCGATTGACTGTAACTTCGAGCCTCTGAGTGCACACGGGAATCTCGAAGTTTCTCCAGACCTGCTGGGAAAGTGATCTTGCAGAGAATGATGTCTATAAACATCTTTTCTTTTTGTCTTGTGTGTTCTGTGCTTACAGATATAAACATGGCTGGGGAACCCAAACCGTACAGACCCAAAGCTGGACAGAAGAGGCCTGTCAGTGCTTTGTATGGGTGAGTACAGCATGGTGTTCAAAGACGGAATAGCTAACCTGTGTCACAGGGCGCTGGAGACTTACCTCAGACTGTCGCTGCACCATTGCTACTAGCTTCCTGGTGGGCAACTATCTGCTAGCTGTTAGCACAGAACATTGATTTATTGTTGCTGTAGCAACCATTGAGGGGATTTGTGGGTTGTTGGTGGTGAGGGGGAGGAGGGGAGAGTGAGAGTGCGTATGATTTAAACAAACAAAGAAAAGTAAGAAAAATGACATTCCTTTTTAGGCTTCATGCTGTAGGGAGATAATTTATGAGCCGCAATTAGTTTTTAAATTGCTTTGTCTGGTGGAGTACCCTCCACGTACAGCCAGCACATGAAAGCATTCATTTAAAAGAGAAAGGATCAGCATGTTTGCCTTTATCTGCGCTCACCACCTTCTCAGTTATAGCAAAAGCAGACAGTTTCTCAAAGCCTGTTTGCTGTTCTGTTACAAGGTACTGAAGCTTGTCCATAATCGTGTCTTAATCTTTGTATTTGAAGCAAAAATTACAATACACACACACACACACACACACACACAAAAATTACAGCAGCTTGCCTGCTTTATACTCTCCCACTGGTGTGCACTCAGTAATAATCAGCCATGGAATTTCTGCCATACAGGATACAAAGCTGTAGATCCTAAGGATAAGGGACTTCAGTTATGTTGAGAAAGTGGGATTGTATCTCGTAGAAAAGGAAAGGTTCAGGCGAGATTTAATATGAGACGCCAAGAAGGACTTTGATGGAATAAAAAAGGGGTAATAGTTTCTAGTGGTGGGAAGGTTGATAAGGTTTGCCATAAATTTGAGACAACTGACAAAAGAGGCAAGCGAGAGGTGAGGTGATTTGTTTTTTTTTAACAACTGCGCTTGGAAAGGGCTGCGAAAGCAGATCCGATAAATAACTTTACGAAGGCAATTAGTTACAGGGAAATTGAAAAGTGCAAGAGAATGGGAAAAGTGCAGAAGTGTGTGACTAGTTTGATGGTTTGTTCAAAGAGCCAGCAATGTCCTAGATGGGCAGAATGGGCTCCTTCTTTGCCAGATCATCTATGAGCTTTGCTTCTCAAATAGGTCAAAGAGATGAATTAACTTTATCAAGATTACAATTGTTCTTCTCTTCCTCTCTTTGGGGTATAAGTCTCACATGTAACTCTGGCCCCAACTTGGTACCTGGTCTGATTTGTCAGTTTCCATTTAGGATCCTCGACATTGACTGTTGAATGGTTATTTCACCATTCTGAGCAGCCAGGCTGGACTGAGCCTGTCCCTGTCCCTATCTGGATGGGAACATATGCACATTTTCCAACCAGAGTCAATAATAGCCATCAAGAACAGGAATTCAGCTCCTCTTTTGCCACCCGTATCCTATTCTTAAAGCTGGGCATCATCAGAAATCAGCAATTGGGAATGGGTGGCACGGTGGCTCAGTGGTTTGCATTACTGCCTCCCAACACCAGGGACCGAGGTTCGATTCCACCCTCGGGCGACTGTGTGGAGTTTGCACATTCTCCCCGTGTCTGCGTGGGTTTCCTCCGGGTGCTCTGGTTTCCTCCCACAGTCACAAGGATGTGCAGGTTAGGTGAATTGACCATCCTAAATTGCCCATAGTGTTAGTCAGAGGGAAATGGGTCTGGGTGGGTTACTCTACGGAGGGTCGGTGTGGACTGGTTGGGCCGAGGGCCTATTTCTACACTGTAGGGAATCTAATCTACAGTGACACCTATTCCTCTACAGTCGTGAAATCATCAATCTGCTTCCCCCATCATTCAATGAGCTGAAAGTTCCTCAAATTAAATATTGGAAAAAGTGAAGAGGGCATTCCGTGGACTCCATACCCACAGCCAATGCTATGTTACCTCAATCTTGTGCCTTTAAGTTTTTCCCTGCTTGCTCAATGCCCCGAAACAATAAAGCAGTTAAAAAAAATGGGGTTCTTGTTTATTCAGAACTAGTGTCGCACTGAGGAAGCTTCAGGCCAATACAATCTGACAACCTGTTCTGAAAACTCTGCTCACATTTTGATAGCTGCAACAATTTGCACCGTAGCAGCTGAGACAATCCGGAACATTCTGAAACAAATCAACAATATGGCAAATGGAACAACATGCCAACAAAATGTCAGTCCCTTTTGTCTTTTAATGCCAACAGATCCTTTAGAAAGAATCCTGCAATCTGGACCCATAGCCTTGCTAAAACTGCCCAGTCCTTTCTTGGGTCATCCCCAATTTGTCCATTAGTTTTTGATGTGTATTGTTTACAGAATAACAGGGTGATAAGCTTAGACTCGTTCACCCCTCAGCTCAAACTCAAAGTTAGTGTCTTCAGTTACTGACAACTGAAGCTCAACCAAGAGATTTCCGAAATTTGGAGTCACATTTGATCCCAAAATCAGATTCCGACCACATGTGCATGTCCTCACTACGATGACTTATTTCCACCTCAGTAACATCGCTGCTGTCCAGTTCTATCTCAGCTCATCTACTGCTGAATCTCTTGTTCCCTTGCCTCTGATGTTCTCTGACTATTCCAGCACACCCCTGACCTCTGACCTTCACCACTTTGTAAACTTAAGACCATTCAAAGCTCTTCTTTACTCACACCAAGTCTCCTTCCCCTATAACCCTGTGCTCGCTGATCCTGGGCAAGTAAGGACTCTAACTGAAGAATTCTCATCCTTTAGGGGTGGTGTGGTGGCTCAGTGGTTAGCACTGCTGCCTCACAGCACCAGGGTCCCAGGTTCGATTCCAGCCTGGAACGACTGTCTGTGTGGAGTTTGCACATTCTCCCCGTGTCTGTGTGGGTTTTCACTCACAGTCAAAAGTTGTGCAGGTTAGGGTGAATTGGCCATGCTAAATTGCCCATAGTGTTAGTTGCATTAGTCAAGAGGAAAATGGGTCTGGGTGGGTTACTCCTCAGAGGGTTGGCGTGAACTGGTTGGGCCGAAGGGCCTGTTTCCACACTGTAAGGAATCTAATCTTATTTTGCAAAATCCCTGTCTATCACTGTAATATACTCCAACCTCGCAACACAGCAGATATTAACCTTTTGAGCATTTCTCAATGAGTCACCTCCAGTTGCCTGAGCCCTGGAATTTCAGTGGCTCCTGCCCCCAGCCCCAATTTCCCAAACCCTTCCATCTTGCTTTCCATTTCTCCAGAGTTTTCTGAAAACCCACCTCACGTTCAACTTGCAATCAGTGTCTGGCTTGATTAGGCTCATCCAAAGTACCTTGAGGTGTTGCCAAATCTTCGAGCTGCTTTGTAGATCGAAGTCAGGAGTATTGTTTTTCTTTTCAGACAGTATTTAACGGGATGAGTAGTAACAAAGAACAGGAAGGGATGCTAACCTCTTCCGCCCACTCCCTGTGGCTCAGGGGTGGGGTTCAGCTGAGGGTGAAGAGTAAAAGATTAATGGACGTACACCCTTGCTACTCCCACTAGTTATGATTTGGAGTTGCCGATGTTGGACTGGGGTGTACACAGTTAAAAATCACACAACACCAGGTTATAGTCCAACAGGTTTAATTGGAAGCACTAGCTTTCGGAGTGACGCTCCTTCATCAGGTGATAGTGGAGGGCTCGATCGTAACACAGAATTTATAGCAAAAATTTGCAGTATGATGTAACTGAAATTATACATTGAAAAATTGATTGTCTGTTAAGCCTTTCATCTGTTAGAATACAGTGATACATCACACTGCAAATTTTTGCTATAAATTCTGTGTTACGCTCGAGCCTTCCACAATGATCTGATGAAGGAGTGTCGCTCGGAAAGCTAGCGTGCTTCCAATTAAACCTGTTGGACTATAACCTGGTGCTGTGTGATTCCCACTGAGTTAGGTTGACTTGGTGGAGACAGAGCAACAGGAAATCTGACCTTGTCATCTATCTCCATTCCTTTGAAGCTCTCCAACCTACATAGAGCTCCCTGGATATATATGACAAAGGAGTAGGGTCAAGTCACATGCATCCTTGCACCCACTTCACCATTCAATAAGACCTGACCAATCTCAACTGGTTACTTCACAAGAGCATCCCCCCTGATGACCTTTCACCCCCTTGTTTTAACAAGAATCCAACTGAAGAAAGGTCATCAAAGGATGCAAAACATTAATTCTGCTTCTCTCTTTCTCTGGTGAGTTTCTCTAGCAATTTCTGCTTTTGTTTCAGACATCCACAGTTCTTTGCGGTTTCTGTTTTTGGTTGAGAGTCCACTCCGTCCCTGCATAAAAAATATTCAAAGAGCCTCCGTCCACTGCCTGTTGAAGGTGTGAGTTCCTCTGTGTGGGGAGAAAGGTTCTCCTTGGCTCTTGTCTTAAATGGACAACCCTTTATATTTAAACAGCGACCCTAGTTCTAAATTCTTCTGTCAAGGCCCCATCTCATTCCTGTACCAGCGGCAAACCCACCTGTAGGGGAAACCTCAACTGATTAATAACAACCATGCAAATTTTGAAAGACCAATGTCATCTCCACCCCATACCCTTTGATCCCTTCTAGCCCTAAGAATTATAAGTAACTCCTCCCTGAGACCATTCAATGTTTTGGCCTCAACCTCTTTCTGTGGCAGAGAATGCCACAGTCTCTGGAGTGAAGACATTTCTGCTCACTCAGTCCTAAATGGCCTACCCTATGTCCTTAGTCTGTGACCTCCTGGCTCTGTACTCCCTGGTCACCACAGGAACATCCTACCTGTGTTTACCCTGTCCAGGTTGCTTGGCCACACATACGACAGTTGACACCCTAAAACTCATTAGATGTTGAAGCAGGAATCTGCCATTCACCCCATCTGATCGACTCCACCATCAGTAAGATCCTCACTTTCCTGCCTCCTCCACCTAACCCTTGTTTCCCTTGCTGATTTAAATTCTATCCACCTCGGCTTTGAATATGCTTTGAATATGCACCTCACAGCACCAGGGACCCAGGTTCGATCCCAGCCTCAGGTGACTGTCTGTGTGAAGTTTGCATATTCCCCCCGTGTCTGTGTGGGTTTCCTCCCACAGTCCAAACACATGCAGGTTAGGTGGATTAGATTAGATTACTTACAGTGTGGAAACAGGTCCTTCGACCCAACAAGTCCACACCGAACCGCCGAAGCGTGACCCACCCAGACCCATTCTCCTACATTTACCCCTTCACCTAACACTATGGGCAATTTAGCGTGGCCAATTCACTTAACCTGCACATCTTTGGACTGTGGGAGGAAACCGGTGCACCCGAGGAAACCCACGCAGACACGGGGAGAATGTGCAAACTCCACACAGAGAGTCGCCTGAGGCGGGAATTGAACCCGGGTCTCTGGCGATGTGAGGTAGCAGTGCTAACCACTGTGCCACCGTGGTACATGCTAAATTGCCCATAGTGTCCAGGGACATGCTGGCTATGTGGATTAGCCATGGGAAATGCAGGGTGATAGGGTAGGGTGGTGGGTTTGGATGGGATGCTCTTCAGAAGTTTGGTGTTTTATCAATGGGTCAAGTGGCCTGTTTCCACACTGTAGGGATTCTCTGTTCCTAATGACCCAGCCTAACAGCTCTCTGCAATAAACAATTCCACTGATTTACTAACATCTAACAGAAGAAATTCTTCCTCGTCTCTGTCTTCAACATGTGATCCTTTATTCTGAGATGTTGCCCTCTAGTCCTAGACACTTCCATGACCTTTTTACATCTAACCCTGTCAAGTCCTCTAAGGATCTTAAATGATTAGAGATTAGAACATGCAAATCTGCCAGATGCTTTACTTTCTGCTATTTAACCTGTCTGTAACCTTTTTGCTATCTCCTTAGGTCCTCTTCCAACTTACTTTCCCACCTGTCTTTATACCATTAGCAAATTTCCATCTCTTCACCCGTTATTTATAAAATGGTAAATAGGTGAGGTCCCAGCACAGATCCTCGTGGTACATGTCGCAAATGTGGAAGAGACCAATTTACGCTTCCTCTCTACTTGCTGTTAGCCAGCCAATCTTCTGTCCATATCAGTCTGCCACCCAATCCCATGAACGCTTATTTCATGCAATTACCTTTGATGTGGCACGTTTATCAAAGGTATTCTGGAAAATTAAGTACAGTAAATCCACAGTTTCTCCTTCATTCACAGCGCGTGTTATATCCTTAAAGATTTCCAGTAGTCAAGCATATAATCAGTTCTGCATGTTTCTTCAACACAAATTGGCTATAACGCAATTGAAGAATTTAGACCATTATTTGTAGAACACAGTTTTCCTTACCTGGCTACAATGTGATTCTGGTCCCAGTGGTTTAAATGGTGCTGCTATTATACAATTTTCTTATAATGCAAAATTGCAACTATTGCATTCTCATCAGAACAGACTGTAATTTCCCTTTCACGAAGGGACTTTGTTGACTCTGCCTGATAACATTGAACTTATCCATGTACCTTGCTATAATCTCTTGAATAATAGCTTCTACCATTTTCCCTCTGACAGATGGCTTATAGTTTCCCACTTTCTGCTTCCCTTCCTTTTCGAATAAAAGCTTTAATTTTAGGATTATCCAGGGAAATGTTGAAGGGTTAGCACCTCTACATATATCATGGAGTCATAGAATCAAACAGTAGAGAAGAGACCTTTTGGCCCATCAGAGTCTATCCCACCAAAAATACAATAAATCTACACTTTCTAGCACTAAGCCTTTAGGCTTGGATGCTTTGCCACTTAAAATGTTCACCCAACGTTGTTTTAACCAGCACCTTAACTAACCAGTACTCTCGATAAACTGGCAACTCAGATCTCAAATACCATAACCTATCATAATGTGCAGGTTAGGTGAATTGGTCATGTTAAATTGCCCATAGTGTAAGGTGAAGGGATCAGTGTAGGGGTATGGGTGGGTTGCGCTTCGGCGGGTCGGTGTGGACTTGTCGGGCCGAAGGGCCTGTTTCCACACTGTAAGGAATCTATTTCTGTTGTAAATAATGTATAACAGTGATGTATATACCCTCCAATTGCGTTTCTGTTACACACTGTGTTTGACTTTAGGAAAGGTGTATTAATGTTTTTACATGGATGTTTTTGAGGAACGTTGTCTCTGAGGTTAGGTTTACTGCTGCTAGGCACACCTCTTGATTATCCGGAGTATTTGATCAACAGGCACATTCCTGGTCCCATAGGTGCTGGTTAGTAAAATGTTTGCTGTACTTTGTTCAGATGTGTTGGACTTGGGTGGACAAAGTTAAAAATCACACAACACCAGGTTATAGCCCAACAGGTTTATTTGGAAGCACTAGCTTTCAGAGTGCTGCTCCTTTGTCAGGAAGCTAATGGAGTAGGATCATAGGGTTCTGTGTCGAAGGATGATGGAGCAGTGCTTCGAAAGCTAGGGCTTCCAAATAGACCTGTTGGACTATAACCTGGTGTTGTGTTGTGTACTTTGTTAAGGTTCTGCAGTTTCTGCTTCAGCTGTCCTCCCAGGCTCACAGCCCAGCCTGGCATCACCTTCTGGGTGAAAAGATTTTCCTCAAGTCCCCTCTAAACCTCCTGCCTTTCATGTGTGGCTCCTTGTTTAAGCTGTGGAGAGGGTACAGGAGAGATTAACCAGGATGTTGCTGGGTACGGAGGGTTGGAGTTAGAAAGACAGGCTGGGACTTTTTCCACTGGAGGTTGAGAGGTTTATAAAATCGTGAGGGGTACAGATAGGGTTAAAGGCAGGTGTTTTTTTTTCCCTCGGGTGGGGGAGTTCAAGGCAAGAGGGCATCTTGTTAAGGTGAGAGGAGGGAGATTTTAAAAATTCATGAGGAGAACCGCAGAAGGTGGTTCGCGTGTGGAATGAATCTCCTGAGGAAGTGGTGGATGCACATACAGCTACACTGTTTAAAAGACATTTAGATCAGGACATGAATAAGGAATGTTTGGAGGGATATGGGCCAGGAGCAGGCAGGTGGAACTAGTTTACTTTGGGATTATGGTCGGCATGGACTGGTTGGATTGAAAGGTCTGTTTCCGTGTTGTATGAGGAAGAGGTTGATGGGTTGATTTTGGTTGTCTCTGGCTCAGTAGCACTTCCATATTCCAATAGAAAGATCTTTAGCTCTAATGAGATCCACTGTTGAGAAATCCTACCCTGCTGTTCAGGGCTCAGGACTAGGGAGGTTCGGCAGGATCCAATATCGGGGACCAGGGATTTTGGGGGTGTTTAGACTGGGGGGAATTGGGCAACACTGTATGTGGTCTGGGGCAGCACTATGACCCACGATTTCTATCGCTGCTCCTGAAGCTGTTACAATGAAAAACCCTAGAAGTACTGAGGCCTTGGGCCTGTGTGAGACCTGACCCATTCCAACAGGGGATCCATTTCATGGATAGAATCTCGACAGTGTGGGAGTAGGCCATTCAGCCCATTGAGAGCATCCGACCCAGACCCATCCCTGCTCCTGTAACCCTGCATTTCCCATGGTTAATGCACCTAACCCACACATCTCTGGACATGAGCAGCAATTTAGCACAGCCAATCCACTTAACCTGCATATCTTTGGGAGGAGGCATGTGCATCTGGAGGGTACCCACACAGAGGACATGCACACTCCACACAGACAATTGCCCCGAGGGTGGATTTGAACCTGGGTTCCCTGGCACTGTGAGGCAGCAGTGCTAACCACTAATGCCAAAGTACCGCAGAATTCACTTTGCCTTCTCATTCTGTTTTCCAAAGGAACCCAATCTGGGCATTCTCATCTGAACTTTTGTACCCTGAAGAAATCACAACACATAATGGAATGAGGTTGAAAAGCCCACAGCTATTCATTTTTGTATGTATATACAGATAGCAATCCTTTACAAATCCAATTTCCATCACTTTAATCCCAGGGCTGCACCAGTTATGAATTAATTATTTTCGTCTCCAACTTTTGATACCTGCGGTAGTGTGTTTTTCCGATAATATTTTACAAACCTCTTCTGGTTTTATTGTAGGGCCTGGTGTTTCCCACATAACAGATTTCTCTCTCTCTCTCTCTCTCTCTCTCTCTCCCTCACTGTCACTCGTTTTTTTTTAATCAGTGTGTTTATGTGGAGGAATTTATTTTCTCTTTGGGGGCTTGTAACTTCAATTGATCTCTTAATGTCAGTGAAAGTGGGACTAATCAAAAATCCCCGGAAAAGAAAACAAAACTCAATTTCCCCTGGCTACCTGGAGCAACTCAGCAATTGGGAACATTCATCCTCATGGCTGAAGAGAAAATGAAGCAAGGAAGGATTGCACTGCCTTGGGTCTGCGCAGCAGGAGACGGGAGCGAGTTGGGAACGAGCTGGATTCAGTTTTGAGAGATGAGATCATTATCATTTAATTATCAACATCTGTAGAGATGCCAGCGCTCACCTGACTGATTAAAGCCTTGCTCAAAGTCGGCAGAATCAGCGCCGAGGGAATTGCTGCGCTTTCACAGGAGATGTGATTGCCAATCCTGTGTAGACACATTCCTAGAGGTTTCATTATGGGCTTTCAGCAGCTCCCCCATCCACCCCCCCCCCCCCCCTCTCTGCTGCCAGATGCCTCATCCTGTTTTCCATCCTCCCAGCACGTTTCCCCCAGGTGAAACTAAAACAGTTGTGAGGAAGGCACACTGTACTCTAAAACCCCAATGTATTTCCCTCCTGGTGCTCTCCAGCAGCGACCAGGAGGTTGACCTGCGGTTCCTGAAGGATCTGAGTGAGTCCCGGAATGTCGGCAGTGATCTCTGCGTTGGCACAAACTGTCCGGTTTGTACACAAAGCCTCTGAGACTGTGAGAATAACATGTACTTGTCGTCTGGACAAGTTCCTGCCTTCACTGCTTGATAGGCACGTGGTTGAGCAGGAACAAGAGGGCCATTAATGGCCAAGTGGAGAGAAGGGTGTCCTGTGTGGGTGGTGCTGGGTGAAGGATCCAACAAGCATGGATAGAAACTGTTCAGGCCACTCACCATTGCATGGGGTTGCAGTTCCGGTTGATCAACTATTGCCGAAACCCCGGAATAATTTGCGAAGTTGGCCAGTGTTGATGTCTCGGCCGCACTCTGTGAATTCCTGTTGCCCTGCGTTCATAATAGTATGTGTTTCCTGAACTTCAATCCATCGCCTTGCCTTAGAATCTCTGAATCAAAAATCACGCAGAGGTCACGGTCTTGTTTTTCTGTGTGCAATAAAACTTGTCTCTGCCAGGCCTGTAGCCTGCTCACTGAAACTGCACCAAAGAGGCTAGATAGGCTCAGCTGAAAGGGAAGTGTTTCCTCAAAGCAAGTGTTGACTGTGTCACAGTGACATGGCGGACCTCTGTCCTTGCGGTTTGGGGGTCCAGGGCTGCTATTCCTTCACCAAGTTGGTGCTGAATGGAAGAATATCCGGCCTCTGATTGGCTGAGAGCTCTTGCTTGGCAGTAATTTCACCGCTGGGGTCTTGCTTCCTGGCTCGGGTGTCCTCGCCAATGCCTGCTTGGAAGGTGGTTTGACATCTCTTCCCTGGATAGGTCGGCTCTCCAGCTAGCAGTCCAGCCATTGGTAGGTGGCGACGTAAGGGTGAACTGGATGGGCCTCAGTCTTTATTGTCCAACAATTCCAAAGGGTGACAATATGTGCCTTTAAGAGCGATTTTGTTCTGTCCCGTTTCTCTTGAAGAGGGATATTGTAAACCTGGCGGTGAGGTGTCTGCTCGAAGGAAAGCCGAGTAAATAGCTCTGGGTTTTTGTTGTAAATTAAGACGAAAGCAGCATGAGTGGTTGGGGTCAGACTCACGCAGACCTAGGTGTGAGATTTGCTTTCAGTTGTTGACGTTGGGAATTGAAGCTGCTAGATACAGCTGTCTCTCTCTCCTGCTGTGAAAAACATTGCGTTTTCTCTCTCTGCTGCTGGATTCCTCATGTCGGGGTTCTTTCTCCTGGACTGGAGCAAGTGAGGGAAAGCTGTTTGGCTGAGTTTGTCTTTGCCAAGGGTGCGTTTATGAGATGCTGCTATTTTGGAACAGCTGATGACGACTAGTCAAATAATACATTATTTTGTGAGGTAACTCAATTGAGTTAAAGTTCTGCCAATTCTTTTTCAGTTTGTGTTCGAGCTACGCTGTAAGAAGTGAAGTGTGTTTTGCTTATAGTGTGACCAATTGAATCATGTCTGGAACGCGTCTAACTAAGGCACAAGTTAAGGTCTAGGCTGTCTCCTTGGTATATTTTGAGAGGGGTTTGGTCTGTTCCATAATTGATATTATAAACTGTATCACCCCAGCAGCTTGATAGATAAAAACCTACAGCAATTCTGCGCCCAAGGTAGTGGTAACAGCTCAAGTTTGACCCTTGAGCTAATAGAGTGCAATAAAGACAGGCATTATAACCAAGCAAGCTGTGGCCTGGCAAGACAATGGGTCATATTTTCGAGAGACATTGGTGTCAGGCAATTAACAGTCAGCACAATCAGCACAATCAGCCAGATTCCACGAAAGAAACTGACCCCTCAAGTGTTAGGGGACAGGGGATAAATGAAAGAAATAGAGAGATAAAAGTCACACATCCCAAACTGAGTGTGCAAGTCAGGGCATCTGCCTGGACTCCTTACTCTTCGCCTGCTTTTACGCTGCATTGTCTTCAATAAGTGATCTTTCTAACCCTTGCAACTATTATCTATCTTAACATTCAACCCTAAGGCTGAGAATGTTTTTTTAAAAAATTAATCTTTCATGGGCAGCGGGTGCCCAGACAAGGCCAGCATTTATTACCCATCCCTAACTGCCCTCGTACTGGGTGGCTATCTCGGCCATTTCAGAGGGCACCCCATTGCTGTGGAGTCTGGAGTCACGTGTAGGCCAGACCAGGTGAGGATGGGAGATTTCCTCCTCTGTATGGTATTAATGAACCAGATGGGTTTATTATAACAATTGATGACATTACTGAGACCAATGTTCAATTCAGTTATGAAATAAACCCCACCAACTATCATGGTGGGCTTGGAGCTCACACCACACAGTCACTAACCTAGGCTTTGGATTATGAATTGAGTGATGCTACTTTTACGCCCCCACATTCAATTCCATTCCTTTCACAACATCCAAAATCCCGACAGTGTGGAAGCAGGCCATTCGGCCCATCGAGTCCACACAAACCATCCAAAGCACATCCCACCCATACCCTGTAACCCTGCATTTCCCACTACTGATCTACATAGCCTGCGCATCCCTGGACACTGTGGGCAATTTAGCATTCACCTAATCTGCACTGCTTTGGACTGTGGGAAGAAACCGGAGCACCCAGAGGAAACCCACACAGACACAGGGAGAATGTGCAAACTCCACATAGTTGCCTAAGGCTAGCATCGATCCTGGGTCCCTAGCGCTGTGAGGCAGCGGTGCTAACCACTGAGCCACTGTGCTGCCCCAGTACTCTCTGTATATCTACTAAAACTTGCAAGGTTGGCACCTGTCTGAAAAATCTGAACGAATTCAAACAACGAGCAACCGCTGTAGCAATAAAATCTGTCTGAGGTTGAATTAAACTAGAAAGCAAAAACAATCTATTATTAAAACATTAAAAGGGGGAGGAAGTGCAAGAGAAGGATGTTTCCTTTGGTCATCATTTCGAGTTTGTTACTGGTACAAAGACTCTCAGATCAATCATCAGTGATTGTGGGTCTCACTGATGGATAAGACCTATGTCAAGACTAGATGCAGGGAATAAATACTTCACTCAGAGATATATTTTATTCAATGTGTTCAGGCATGTTACTACATGTCTCTGGAGCAGGTGGGACTTGAACCCAGATCTTCTAGCTCAGAGGTCACATTGTGCTGCATAGAGCACTAAACCAACACTGTAATGGAAACATCTTGCTTGTTCTGCCAATGACCTTAAACCTCACTCAAACGCTGTCCCAATTGAGCTATTTCAGTCCATTTGCTTCAGTCATGCACGGCTCTGTTTACAGCTTATCAGATTTTCTGGGCCCAGTCCCTGCCACTCAGCTGAAAGCTTGGAATGCAGGACTTGATATACAAGGAAGGTGTGTTCATTACTTGGCCAATCCAATCGATTATCAACCACTTAAGCCTTTGCATCACATGTTAATGGTAGGTATCACGAGGGGAGAGATACCTGATCAGTTACACGGGAAAGGAAATGGGAACCTCAGTCACCACTTAGACATTGCTAAAAGGAGACTAGATGTTGAAGCTTTTTATCTTCTACTCAACAGAACCAGGATGCGCTGAAAGCATCAATGTCCAGCATCATTTCAGCAATGTCTAAGTGGCAATTGAGGTTCCGATTTCCTTCACCTAGAACTCAAAGCCTTCTCCTACATCCTAGCTCTGATGAGTGCAGGATGAAATGCTTTAACATCTCAGTCTCCTTTTTATCATTCATTAGTGTTGCTGGAGAAGTGTGCACTGTGAGGGAGCCATGTCACAGCACCACCACATTGTTGACAATCTATCTCAGAAGGGTCTGGAACACATCGTTATTTGTTGCTGCGAGCTAGATCTCTGCTTCCCCCTCAGTGAGAGCACTCTGGTCCAGTCTGGGCGCTGGGACCTCTGGCAGCCTTAGAAGGGGGCCCAGTGTAATTTCACGAGAATGACTTCAGGGTCCAGAGGGATGAATTTACGTAGAAAGCATATGTGGAAGGCGGCCATTTGGCCCATTGAGTCCACGCTGACCCTCGGAACAGCATCCCATGGAGACCTACCCCTCTACCCTATCCCTGTAACCATGCATTTCCCATGACTCATGCACCTAACCTGCACATCCCTGAGCACTATGGGTCAATTTAGCATGGTCATTACACTTAACCTGCATATCATTGGACTGTTGGAAGAAACCGGAGCACCTGGAGGAAACCCAGGCAGACACAGGGAGAATGTGCAAACTGCACATTAAATTGATCCAAATTTATTTGTTAAATATGGTGAAAAGATTTGAATATGGAAGATTCAGAGAAGCCATTCAGAGTGAACTCAGGGAACGCCTTTTTACATGAGGGCTCATTGGAGACTCTGAAGACTGAGATGGATATGTTTCTATTACATGAGGGTATCAAGGGAATTGGAGCCAAAGTGGGTAAATGAAATGGAGATGCAAGTCAGCCGTGATCCATCTGTATGGCACAGCCAGCTTGAAGGTTGAGTTGTCTGTTCTTATTCTCATGTTCCACACTATCTCTGCTGAAAACAGTCCAGCATACAGAGGATAGTGATCCAGTTGATGCTGTGATAGTAAGTATTTAAGGTTGCAGACAGTGCTAATTGAAACAAAACTTACACTTTGCGATCAACTTCACACTAAAGCTGTTTCCTGTCCTTTTCGGCGCGTTTAACCATCAAAAATGTAATTGAAGGAATGAGATATTGCAGGTGCTTTCTGAACAGAAACAGACACAATATTGAGAAATAAGAGGGGATTAAAGGTGGCCTTTTGCACTTGGGGGCTGTGTAACTCTGTAAATTGAACCGAGAGTGTGCCCACCTCAGCCCAACAGCTGGGCGCACGCACTGAGCACCCAGACACCCCCCTGCTGAAACTGACCGCAGTTTGAGGAGAGTGAAGGGATTCGAGAACAGGGAAGAGAGAGAGCAAAATGAACAGACGGCGTTCTGTGTGGCCCAGGTCCCGGAAGGATTCCAGTTGCTTTTGCAGTTTGAAGCAAGGCATTATGATTTCAAATGACCGGCTGATGGAATTGATATGAATAACGTCGGCATGCAAAATTCCCCACAAAATTCCTAACCACAAGGCACTGTACGCTCTCCTTCAACAAAGGGAGCTGTGAAATAGCTTACCCAAGCAACACTCACAGTGCCCCCTGACCACCTCGACAAATGTGCCCACTACATTTCCTGTGAC